>NW_026652281.1:45876499-45960082 GCF_009828535.3 Hylobates moloch
GTCCCATCAATACCTAATTTATTGAGAGTTTTTAGCATGAAGGGTTGTTGAATTTTGTCAAAGGCCTTTTCTGCATCTATTGAGATAATCATGTGGTTTTTGTCTTTGGTTCTGTTTATATGCTGGATTACATTTATTGATTTGCATATGTTGAACCAGCCTTGCACCCCAGGGATGAAGCCCACTTGATCATGGTGGATAAGCTTTTTGATGTGCTGCTGGATTCGGTTTGCCAGTATTTTATTGAGGATTTTTGCATCAATGTTCATCAAGGATATTGGTCTGAAATTCTCTTTTTTGGTTGTGTCTCTGCCAGGTTTTGGTATCAGGATGATGCTGGCTTCATAAAATGTGTTAGGGAGGATTCCCTCTTTTTCTATTGATTGGAATAGTTTCAGAAGGAATGGTACCAGTTCCTCCTTGTACCTCTGGTAGAATTCGGCTGTGAATCCATCAGGTCCTGGACTCTTTTTGGTTGGTAAGCTATTGATTATTGCCACAATTTCAGAACCTGTTATTGGTCTATTCAGAGATTCAACTTCTTCCTGGTTTAGTCTTGGGAGGGTGTATTTGTCGAGGAATTTATCCATTTCTTCTAGATTTTCTAGTTTATTTGCATAGAGGTGTTTGTAGTATTCTCTGATGGTAGATTGTATTTCTGTGGGATCTTTGGTGATATCCCCTTTTTCATTTTTTATTGCATCTATTTGATTCTTCTCTCTTTTCTTCTTTATTAGTCTTGCTAGCGGTCCATCAATTTTGTTGATCTTTTCAAAAAACCAGCTCCTGGATTCATTAATTTTTTGAAGGGTTTTTTGTGTCTCTATTTCCTTCAGTTCTGCTCTGATTTTAGTTATTTCTAGCCTTCTGCTAGCTTTTGAATGTGTTTGCTCTTGCTTTTCTAGTTCTTTTAATTGTGATGTTAGGGTGTCAATTTTGGATCTTTCCTGCTTTCTCTTGTGGGCATTTAGTGCTATAAATTTCCCTCTACACACTGCTTTGAATGTGTCCCAGAGATTCTGGTATGTTGTGTCTTTGTTCTCGTTGGTTTCAAAGAACATCTTTATTTCTGCCTTCATTTCATTATGTACCCAATAGTCATTCAGGAGCAGGTTGTTCAGTTTCCATGTAGTTGAGCGGTTTTGAGTGAGTTTCTTAATCCTGAGTTCTAGTTTGATTGCACTGTGGTCTGAGAGACAGTTTGTTATAATTTCTGTTCTTTTACATTTGCTGAGGAGAGCTTTACTTCCAACTATGTGGTCAATTTTGGAATAGGTGTGGTGTGGTGCTGAAAAAAATGTATATTCTGTTGACTTGGGGTGGAGAGTTCTGTAGATGTCTATTAGGTCCACTTTATGTAGAGCTGAGTTCAATTCCTGGATATCCTTGTTAACTTTCTGTCTCGTTGATCTGTCTAATGCTGACAGTGGGGTGTTAAAATCTCCCATTATTATTGTGTGGGAGTTTAAGTCCCTTTGTAAGTCACTGAGGACTTGCTTTATGAATCTGGGTGCTCCTGTGTTGGGTGCATATATATTTAGGATAGTTAGCTCTTCTTGTTGAATTGATCCCTTTACCATTATGTAATGGCCTTCTTTGTCTCTTTTGATCTTTGTTGGTTTAAAGTCTATTTTATCAGAGACTAGGATTGCAACCCCTGCCTTTTTTTGTTTTCCAGTTGCTTGATAGATCTTCCTCCATCCCTTTATTTTGAGTCTATATGTGTCTCTGCACGTGAGATGGGTTTCCTGAATGCAGCACACTGATGGGTCCTGACTCCTTATCCAGTTTGCCAGTCTGTGTCTTTTGATTGGAGCATTTAGCCCATTTACATTTAACATTAATATTGTTATGTGTGAATCTGATCCTGTCATTATGATGTTAGTTGGTTAGTTTGCTCGTTAGTTGCTATAGTTTCTTCCTAGCCTCGATGGTCTTTACAATTTGGCATGTTTTTGCAGTGGCTGGAACCGGTTGTTCCTTTCCATTTTTAGTGCTTCCTTCAGGAGCTCTTTTAGGGCAGGCCTGGTGGTGACAAAATCACTCAGCGTTTGCTTGTCTGTAAAGTATTTTATTTCTCCTTCACTTATGAAGCTTAGTTTGGCGGGATAGGAAATTCTGGGTTGAAAATTCTTTTCTTTAAGAATGTTGAATATTGGCCCCCACTCTCTTCTGGCTTGTAGAGTTTCTGCTGAGAGATCAGCTGTTAGTCTGATGGGCTTCCCTTTGTGGGTAACCCGACCTTTCTCTCTGGCTGCCCTTAACATTTTTTCCTTCATTTCAACTTTGGTGAATCTGACAATTATGTGCCTTGGAGTTGCCCTTCTCGAGGAGTATCTTTGTGGCGTTCTCTGTATTTCCTGAATCTGAATGCTGGCCTGCCTTGCTAGATTGGGGAAGTTCTCCTGGATAATATCTTGCAGAGTGTTTTCCAACTTGGTTCCATTCTCCCCATCATTTTCAGGTACACCAATCAGACGTAGGTTTGGTCTTTTCACATAGTCCCAAATTTCTTGGAGGCTTTGTTCATTTCTTTTTATTCTTTTTTCCCTAAACTTCCCTTCTCGCTTCATTTCATTCATTTCATCTTCCATCAGCGATACCCTTTCTTCCAGTTGATCGCATCTGCTACTGAGGCTTCTGCAATCTTCGCGTAGTTCTCGAAACTTGGCTTTCAGCTCCATCAGCTCCTTTAAGCCCTTCTCTCCATTGGTTATTCTAGTTATCCATCCTTCTAATTTTTTTTCAAAGTTTTTAACTTCTTTGCTATTGTTTTGAATTTCCTCTCGTAGCTCAGAGTAGTTTGATCGTCTGAAGCCTTCTTCTCTCAACTCATCAAAGTCATCCTCCATCCAGCTTTGTTCCGTTGCTGGTGAGGAACTGCGTTCCTTTGGAGGAGGAGAGGTGCTCTGTTTTTTAGAGTTTCCAGTTTTTCTGCTCTGTTTTTTCCCCATCTTTGTGGTTTTATCTACATTTTGTCTTTGATGATGGTGATGTACAGATGGGTTTTTGGTGTTGATGTCCTTTCTGTTTGTTAGTTTTCCTTCTACCAGACAGGACCCTCAGCTGCAGGTCTGTTGGAGTTTACTAGAGGTGCACTCCAGACCCTGTTTGGCTGGGTGTCAGCAGCGGTGGCTGCAGAACAGCAGATTTTCGTGAGACCACAAATTCAGCTGTCTGATAGTTCCTCTGAAAGTTTTGTGTCAGAGGAGTACCTGGTTGAATGAGGTGTCAGTCTGACCCTACTGGGGGGGTGCCTCCCAGTTAGGCTGCTCAGGGGTGAGGGACCCACTTTAGGAGGCAGTCTGTCCATTCTCAGATCTCCAGCTGTGTGCTGGGAGAACCACTACTCTCTTCAAAGCTGTCAGTCAGACAGGGACATTTAAGTCTGTGGAGGTTCTTGCTGAGTTTTTGTTTGTCTGTGCCCTGCCCCCAGAGGTGGAGCCTACAGAGGCAGGCAGGCCTCCTTGAGCTGTGGTGGGCTCCACCCAGTTCGAGCTTCCTGGCTGCTTTGTTTACCTAAGCAAGCCTGGGCAATGGCGGGCGCCCCTCCCCCAGCCTCGCTGCCGCCTTGCAGCTTGATCTCAGACTGCTGTGCTAGCAATCAGCGAGACTCTGTGGGCACAGGACCCTCCGAGCCAGGTGCGGGACACAATCTCCTAGTGTGCCGTTTTCCAGGCCCATTGGAAAAGCGCAGTATTAGGATGGGACTGACCCGATATTCCAGGTGCCGTCTGTTTCCCCTTTCTTTGACTAGGAAAGGGAACTCCCTGACCCCTTGCGCTTCCCGAGTGAGGCAATGCCTCGCCCTGCTTTGGCTCGCGCACAGTGAGCTTCACCGACTGTCCTGCACCCGCTGTTAGGCACTCCCTAGTGAGATGAAACCAGTACCTCAAGCAGAAATGCAGAAATCACCCGTCTTCTGTGTCGCTGGGGCTGGGAGCTGGAGAGCGGAGCTGTTCCTATTCGGCCATCTTGGCTCCACCCCTGTATTTTCTATAAATTAGATTTTCCTGTAGGTCTACTTGGGAATGAATGTATTTTAATCTTTTGCTGAATGAATCTGCTCACTTTTTCATTTTATTGAGAACTAAAGAGAAAATTAGGCAATAAATAGAAACTTACTTCTCTATCAATTTGCAGTGTACAAACTGAATTAGTGACTTATTTGCCAACCTCATTTTCTTAGAAAATACATAGACCATATTGGAATTCTCAAAAGTAAAAATGCCTAAGAACTATAGTGAAGGGAATCAAAACCAATTCTTGTTCAGGTCAACAAATACACCAACTTGTTTTTTTAAAAATTGAGCCATCTTTATGAACCAAAACCAATTTGAAATCTCATTTTTGTGCTATGAAGACCATTTTGAATAATATTTTCAAAACAATTTAAAATATAAAGTGATTGTTTCTCCAAAATCATTAAGTTACACTAAATCAATGTGAATAATAGTAATAAATCTTACTAATTTAAAAATGTATTTTCTGTAGCTATATATTTTAGAGTGGACTATATTTTATCAGATAAAAACATTAACCTACAAACACAATACAAAATATATTGTTAACTGTAAATTATTCAATCTAATAAGAAGATTATACACTCTTTTTGGTTTGCTTATTTTCCCTCTGGTTGTCTGCCCTTAGGTAATCCCTTTTGCTTATAATTATCGTGAACAGTGATTGGATAGGAAAATGAAAGGTTACAGAAATTTACTCAGAGCTTAATCTGTGTTTGTATATGATGGCAGTGGGGAAACAATTTGTAACAAGTATGTAATGTGATAGTTGGGCTTTTAAGGGTTCTATCTTAGTCCATTTGAGCTGCTATAACAAATTACCACAGACTAGGGTAGTTTATAAACAAAGAAATTCATTTCTTGTTGTTGTGGATGCTAAGATGTCCAAAATGAAGGTGCTTGCAGATTTACTGTCTGGTGAGGGAGAGCTTTCTGGTCCACGGATGGTGTCTTCTCACTGTGTCCTCACATGGTGAAAGGGGCAAGGGATCTCTCTGGGCTCTCTTTTTATAAGGACAATAATTTGCTAAATCCCCACCTTCTAATACCCATCACGTTGGGGGTTAGGATTTCAACTTAAGAGTGTTGGAAAGACACAAACATGCAGACCACAGAAGTTTCATTTGTATTTACAATTTGTATTTTCAATTTGACATAAATAAAAATGAGACTTGCAGAATGCAATTTATAAAACTTATCCATCCACGCTACTATAATAGTTCTATCAAGATGTATTTTTAAATGCTGTGACAAAATATTCCTGCCATCTTTAAAAAATAGGTTTGATGATTTGAAAATGGACAGGTCACTTTAAAGAGATCTTTAGTAGTCTATGGAAAGTAGCATTTATAACAGCTTGAAACTCAAAGGAAAGGAAACTCGGGGAGAAGCACATTCAATAATTTCCGAGGTAACATGGATGCACACTATGCGTGCGGCTTTCATCTCATTTCTTGCTGCCGTGGCCTTCCAAGGAAGAACACAATGTATTCTTCATGGAAAAAAATTGCAGAGAAGGCAGTGTAAGAAAGAGGTATTTTGAGAACTAATTGAAGTCTTTGTAAGTCATGTTAACGCCTTTCTGCCGATAACTTATTTGCGGATACAGGAGGAGTTTCATCCCTCCTCTCCCTGCCACCCCCATCCCCAAAATATCCCACACCTGAGTTACATTGGTTGAAAAAAGAATTGTTCCTGTACTTTTCAAGCATTAAAAACATTTTATGTGAGTTTTTTTTTTCTTAGTGCAAGATTAATCAGGCAGTCTCAAGTCTATTTAAGTTAGGAATGAGGAGGGCACGGTGATGACCGTCATGGCCAGTAGAGGGCAGGAAACTGGAATGGACGGGGAGCGGGCCATGTGCAAAGCGGGGCTCTGAACTCTCCTGTGTTTTGGTGCAGTTTGTATGGACTAGATGGCTGAGAACTCCAGTAGAGAGGAATAAATCACCACCAGAATCAAAAGAGATTGGAACAGGTGAAAATTAGAAAGCTGTTGTGACAAAGTCCAGGATAAGAAGTGAGATTTCTGGGGCAGGTATCTAGTGATGAAACCAAGAAGAGCATGCCGTTAAGAATTTGATCAAGATTGAATAACTTCTGGCAATTTATTTATAAAGTGACTTTTGCAGTCCTGGGTCATGGTACTCTTGCGTGTGCTACGGAGAAGTCACATTACAAAATAAAAAATAAATTTAAAAAGAAGGAAAAAAGAAATTTAAAAATCTTTGCCAAGTATATAGGGGAAAAGTTGTATATAACTTTTTTGTCTACTATAAAAGAAGATGACTTTTTTTGTCGTCTACTAGTGAGTTTGGATATTTTTCATACTTTTAAAAACCAATTTTAATTAATGTTATTTTTCTTTCCCCTCAATTAAATACAGTCTTACCTTTAGTGAATATTATTTATGTAATATTATAAACATATACATAAAGTAGTGCACCAAGATTCTGGAGAGGGGGCTGTAGGGAGATTAAAACAAAAGGCCCGGGCTGGGCACAGTGGCTCACACCTGTAATCCCAGCACTTTGGGAGGCTGAAGCAGGTGAATCACTAGGTCAGGAGTTCAAGACCAGCCTGGTCAACATAGTGAAACCCCATCTCTACTAAAAATACAAAAAATTACCTGGGTATGGTGGCTGGCTCCTGTAATCCCAGCTACTCAGGAGGCTGAGGCAGAAGAATCGCTTGAACCCGGGAGGCGGAGGTTACAGTGAACCGAGATCGCACTGCACTCCAGCCTGGGTGACAGTGTGAGACTCAGTCTCAAAAAAAAAAAAAAAAAAAAAAGAATGTCCATAACAAATTCCTCCTCTGAAATTGATATATTGGCTCTAGATAGAACATCAGGTGCAGAATAATGTGAACAGAGAAGGAAGGGAATGGGGGCAGAAAGTTAAATGCAGACACACTGCTAAACAAAATCACCAGTAAGTGGAACTTATATACCTCCTTTGAATTCTGTCCCAGTGGTCAGTGTTGGAGAATTGTCTCTGGGTCAGGGGCGGCAGAGAAGGCTAGATGGAAGATCCATGAAGCCCTCTGAGACTCAGGGAATGCTTTATAACATGTTTACCTGCTGGCTCACTAGTTAAAGACGTCAAGGAAATTTCAGGTTTCACCTCTAATGGCATAAAACAGTGTTTTGTCAAGAAGGCCCTGTAAAGGTCTTACTTAGGACTCCTGCCTTCACTCAGGAAGTGTGTTTGTGAACACACACTACAGCTAGTGGCTAGTCTTAGGGCCACTAGCTGAGAGTCATTCTCATTTTAGGAAAAGCAAGTTTTGCATTGAATAAAGGAGACATTTTATCCTATATTGTACCCTCCCTCTGGGCTTTGACAGTGCACCCAGCTTTCAGTAGGGAGAGCCTAATTTGGTTACTTCTCTGCAGTCTTTGATTAATGCACAGGACCATTCATGCCATTCATGATCATGTTAGTGACTTTCTCAAGGGCTCTCAACTGGATAAGTCAGCAGATGGCTGAGAAATACTCACCTGCTGTTTACAGTCAGTATGAAGCTTGTTAATCTGGTTTTTCCAGGAATCTCATGTGAATGAGACTAGCCACTATGCTACTTTACACACAATTTCAAAAATCTGTTTTTTTGCTCGAGGTTCAACTATCAAAATGGTTTAATACCGTAAGTAAAGTATTTTGCAGTTCCCTTTTCTGAGATAAAACCAGTTTGACATCTATAAAAAGACAGAATTACGTTACAGGATTAGAAGTGTTAATGCGGATGTGAAATTTGACACATCTGCTAAAACATGGAAGTCAATCCACCTATCAATCATTTGCATGGGGGAGAGAACACATTCTTTTCCTGGTTGTATCATTTATCACCGGGGTGACCCTGAGTTTTGCAATTAACTATTCAATTACCATTTCCTTAAATCTGTTAAGTTGAGATTAAAAACAGCAAGCAAGCATACTTGAGGATCTAAGAAGATTACATAAATTAAAGAATTTACAAACTATAAAGCAAAATACAGGTGTGAAGAGTTATGGCCAAGAAGTGGCATGCATGGATCATCTACTATGTTTCTGACACAGCTTTGGAAGATACAAAATAGATCAAAGGTGTGACCCTTGCCCTGCATGTTTGGATGGTCCAGAAAACTGAGAGCAGCACAAGACAGTATCTGATAAAGGTGTAAGGGGCTGCTGCAAAACAAGTGGCATCAGGGTTTAGAAGAGAAAGAGATCAGGCCGGGCGCGGTGGCTCACGCTTGTAATCCCAGCACTTTGGGAGGCCGAGGCGGGCGGATCACGAGGTCAGGAGATCGAGATCACGGTGAAACCCCGTCTCTACTAAAAATACAAAAAATTAGCCGGGCGTGGTGGCGGGCGCCTGTAGTCCCAGCTACTCGGAGAGGCTGAGGCAGGAGAATGGCGTGAACCCGGGAGGCAGAGCTTGCAGTGAGCCGAGATCGTGCCACTGCACTCCAGCCTGGGTGACAGAGCGAGACTCCGTCTCAAAAAAAAAAAAAAAAAAGAAGAGAAAGAGATGAACAAGGGTTAACACGCAGATTAGCAGCATTATGGAAGTGATAGATATTGACTTGCACTTTGAGAAAGGAAAATGGGAGAATGGACAGGATTGATATCAAAAGAAGCTGAAAAGGGCTTTCAGTTCTAAGTTTATCATTTATCTCCTGTCCTAAAACGTCCTTTTTCTACTATGTTCACCGTCAAACTCCTTATTTATAACTTAACTTCGTCCTTGTCCCTAGGAACTCCTTCTTGACCCTCCCAAATGGAGCTTCACTATCTCTCTTAGTGGCTTCTAGCCTGGAATAATACATATTTACATTATCGAAATATCTCATCAACAGTAGAGTAATTGGGATCATTTTTGAAGTAAGACAGGCCTCGGTTCCAGTCTCATTTTGCTGCTACTGGGCTCTTTGACCTTGGGCAAGTCCTTTACACTCTGAGCCTGAGTATCTTCATCTGTTGGTTGTGAATGATAATAACGACATAGGGTTATTATGAGCAGTAAATAAGGAATAGTGTCTAAATGAGTCTTGCATGTAGTAAACAAGTGACTTCAAAAACAACATCCATTGTTAATTTTTATGAATCCATTACCCTTGTTAGACAGTGTGGAGCTCTCGTTATGCTCTTTTTAGATACTAGCACCTAGCACAGGGGCCAGGTACCTAGAGGGTACCTGATAAATATTTGAACCAATATGAGTATTCAAGATGGAAAAGGCATTTTAGGACATGGCAGGAGCAAAGACACAGAAATAGGGACAATCTGTGTGAGGGAATAGTTGCAAGGGGTGAGACTAGGAAGGGAGAGGTAATGAGGTAATTCTTCCAATCTGATCAGAGGAAAGGTTTGTATAGGGGAATAAATTATGCTTGCTGGATTGATGGGGTCCAGGTGGGGGATGGCGAGGCCCAGAGTTTGGATTTGATGTAGGTAAGAAGGGGGAATTTCTTGAGGAAGAAAGACACAATGAAAATGATGAATAAATTGCTTAGGAGTTTTGTGGTCCAATAAACAAGTTACTTTTAGAATAATAGATACATTCCTATTATTATTTATAACTTTAATTTATTACATTTTTACTTTATTATAAGAGGAACATGTCAACATTTTTCTCTTGATGCCAAGTTTTAAAAGAAAAGCAAGTAGGTATGGCTGTGTGGTAAGGACTCCTATAAATTAGTGAAGATCTGGCCTTATGAAGAAATTAAAGGATGTCTTAAATATAATGATTAATGTCTTTAAAATACCCATCAATCTTAGAGGAATGAACAAACCACTATTAGAACCATATGTCGCCCTCATTCTTTGCATGGAAGTTCCATGAAAGTCACTAGGAGTTCAGTGGAATAATGAAGAGAAGCATATGGCACTAGATCTGAACTAAATTAATAACAGTATGAAAACACAGTTAAATAGTGATAATCCCCCTTGTTATCCAGCTTTTTTCTTTTTCAGACAACTCTTGGTGTCTAGTTAAGCACCAGAAAGACACTTGTTAATGGGGAGAGCTGTTGTGTGAGGAGAAACCATGTGGCATATCTTTTGAAACAAGCTAAAGAGGCAGTGATTTGGGGCTTCCGTGCTCAGGACTGCCATGGAGTCATTTGGAGATCAAAAAAGAGCCTAAACCTGATTATCCTTTAGGCATTCCATCTGGCTCTGACCTACACTGTTGCCATAGCCACCCATCTCCTAGCAACAATGAGCAGGGTTTTCAGGGATCTAAAGTGACAAAGCATGTGAGCAAATAATATAAGTGTAATCACAATCGGCTAATAATCCAAGAGGTTATTCATAGTTAAAGTTCACTGTGAGGAGCTACAAGAATCTGTGGTTTCATGATTGTGTCTTTTTCTGTGATGGGTTTTGATAAGAAAATGCCTTGGCTTAAATTGAGGCGGCCTGACAGCTTGTTATTGAACATAAAGACTACAAATATCATTATAGGGAAGATAATAAAAGTTGAACTTCATTTTAAATCATCTGGAAAACATAATCATTATCTTGAATAACCTGACCATCATCATCTAGAACTCTGGGTAGAATGGACTCGGGGTGGAAAAAAACTGGCTTTGAATCTGAGAAGAAGAAATATTCCATCCTAACACATTCAGTCTCAAACAATCCATTAGCAGTCTTTGTGATGAGCAATGAGTCTCATTTGAGGTCACTAATCAGAAGCAATAAGAAGCTGAAAGAAAGATAAAAGGAAAAGGTTATATGCATCATGCTTGTCCTTGAAGAAAAGTGAAAAACAATGTGGCCGTTTTTAGAGGATCTTTAGTTGTTTATTTCAGAATGTTTGCACCACATTTCAAATTATCTTTATTTAAATATTCTGCCCAGAGATATCCGTTGAGATACCAGCCTCATTTTTTAAAATGTCATGGCCTTGAATCCTAATAAACCTTTATTTTTATGCTGACCCATATGCATACAACGAAAACTCAGAAGAGCTTAGACATCCATAGTGATGTTAGTAATGAAGAAATCCATACCAGTTTTCATTTTAAAATGCCATTTTGTGCATTATTTACTAGTTCCATCAGCTATAGCCCATGACCCACCTCTCCTTTAAAAATAGGAGTTTATGTCATGGTTTGAGTACTGCATTCCTGATTTTGTATCAGAGCCTGTGCATTTGGTAAATGTCAGTGAAAGATGCACACAGTGGGAAGTACATTCAGGATTGTCACTGAGAGATTTTACTGGAGGGAAAGTAAAGCATTGAAACAATGTTGTCTCGAAGAGGAAATAAATAATCCTCACACTTAGGGAGGGCATTGTAATATGTTTACACATTACATGGAGAGCTGGGTTTAACTGTGCTAACTGCTTTCTGAAAGGAAAATCCTCCTGAAATTAAATAATCAAAGAAGATAGGTGAGTGCTGATTTTGTGAAATAAACAGTGATTGAGGGAAGAAGAAAAACCAGCAGGACTCAGCATGAAGCAAATTAATTCATGTTGGAGATCTACTCTCCTGAAGAAATTAAATTGCCTACTTCCTAATCAGTATAGTTCTTGGCATGCTGTTGCTTTCTTTTTCTTCCTAAAATTGTTTCATGTTAGAGCCCCTTAATTTTTCACCCTACTGTTTTTAAAGTTACAGTTTGAAGCTCCAATTCTTTGTGTGGTTCTGTGAACTTTGCATTCAATCAGTTCATTTACTGCGTATTTGTTTTAGAAAGTCAAAGTTTTTCTAATTATCTTACTTGTCTATTTCACTTGCTTCTGCTTCAGAGGAGCATATAAGGCAACTCCATTACTGCATCTCTTCTGCATTATACTCATCCAATGGCTCGAGGGGTAAGCATGTTTTCATTATACTAATTTGGAATAATTGAAGGAAAACCATATCTTAGTGTCCATGAACGGTGTATGGCTGCTCAAAGTAAACACAGATCGTTGGGTTCTTTCCCTGTTCTCACCCTTGTAGCAAAAGGGAAAAAAAAGCACAAACTGTTGTTCCTCCAGTTAATTCTGCACACAAAGATGTCAACACACATTAAAACTGAAACCACATTTGAGAAGACACATAGAACTTTGCAAATGCCACTGCTGTTTGTAGAGCTCTGAGCTGGAGAGGGTATCATATGTTTTTCAATCTGTTTTTTACTCTTCTGCTGTCTTAAAATAAACTATGCAATTCTTGTTCTTGGCCTTAGAACATGAGTTATGCCATCAGTCTGTTGTGATTCATTTGCCAAAATATTCCAGTGATGAATGTCTCTTCCTATAATAAATGTTGTGGTGTCACTTTTGCCTGATGGAAGACATTGTGCCTTTTGGAGGGCTGAGAAGTAGGGAAGGGCAGCTAGGTGACACAAGTACTGGATGATAATGAAAGCTTGTAAGATCTCACATCAATCCTGTCTCCCTTAAAGCCACAGTTGGCTGGTAGGAAAATTCCATTAGCACCACCTGTACACCAAGTTTGATATCAAATGGTGAGACCAGATTTCCAAGAGTAAGGTATTGGAACATGGCCATGCCTGAGAGATGAAGCCAGTATTACACTTTGCTCTATGACTTATGTAGGGGAAGGTAATCTTTTTGGTGATTAACCTGTCCAGGCAGTCCTCTTCTGTCTCACATATCTGGATTGGACTGGTTTGCAGAAAGGAACAAGTGTAGTGTTAATACCTTTGGGGCATTAATCATAGCTTCCTATAACCATTAGAAGACAAAGGGCTATGCTGAATATCTAAACAGCTGAGTTACTGCCAAATATTCAAATTACTAAAGGCAAGGGAGAGACTCTCTTTGGCTCTTAATGAAAATTAAGTCTGTTGTTGCTTCTGTGGTTTGAAGGTGTTTTAATATGGTAAAAGATCACTCTCCTGGTACGGGATCATTGATGGCAGCCATCCCTTGAAGTATAAGTGAAACAGGTGATGAAATAAAAAACTGAAAGCAGAAAGGACTTGATTGGTCATCGATATTTGAAATGTCAAGTCCTTCTATCCTTAAAATAATCTGACATTGGAAATACAGCTTGAAATAAGATAAAAAAGAATAAAGGTTTCCAAATGAGAGATAAAAATTGTCTAGGACTAGATGTAAAGCTGTTGAGGTAATTACGTCCAGCATCCATGACACACGACTGTTAATGAAACCATGCCCAAATATTGGCTAGAACAAAAGGTAAAAGTTAGAATAAGCCTCAACAATGAATTTAGATAAAGTTAGTAGCTATTACAAGTAAACTCTTACATTTCAGTGCTTAACACAACAGAAATTTATTTTTCCTCCTTGTAACAATCCATTGCAGGTATTTCAGGTAGGCATGAGTTTTTCCTCTACATAATGGTTCAGAGAGCAAGGCTGCTTCCATGGGGTGACTCTACCATCAGCAAGAGGTCAGTAAGGACCTCCGAGTTTTCTGATTCAACTAGTGAAAGGAGGTAAAAGATCATGGAGAAGGTGTACCTTATGCCACTTGTCCCAGAAGTCATACTTACCACTCCTGTTGATATTGCATTGACAAGAAGTAACCATACAGCCTCACTGAGATGGAAAAGGGGATGGGAAATATTGCCCAGCAATAATACAATGCTGTGCCAGGGAAAGCTTAAATGTTGGTGGATGGCCAATTGGCAAATGTGTTTCAGGATAGTTAGACAGGAAAGAAAGCAAAGAGACATGAGCAAATTAGTTAATTCTATAAATCAGAACCATAGTCTTTCCAGAAGAAAGACGATTGTAAGATTAGAATATGGCCATATAATATAGATCTTGGGGAAGAACACTTTGGGTCTCAGATGGAATGGAAAAGTGCTTTATTACAAATTGTGAAGAACAAGGGCAAGGACAATATATGCTAGTTATATAGGCAGAAAAAATAAATTATCTTGGAGGAAAATAAAGTGAGTCAGATTTCTAGAAAAGACTAGGGATTCCATAAGAATTTCCAGCAATGCCAATACAAAATTTTGTAAAGCAAAAGCTAACTAGCTGAGTAAAACATTACCAGAAAGGTTTTGAGGTCAGAGGTTAGGGGAATGCATACATTTACAAAAACAAGGGCCAGATTGACTGGAGAGGTGGGAGGAGCCACTCAAGGTGATAGGACAGCAGCTATTTGCAACCCACTAAGATCGTTTCTATAGTTAATCAACTGCATGATCATAATGGTTCATACTAGCTGAATATCACCCATATTCCATCCTAACGGAAGAGAGAATCAGATTCACAAAACTAAATAATTGGCCAAAGGGAGGAGCAATTTTGAGTACAGTATTGTAATTGGTTCAATGTTTCTGAATACAAGATGGGGATGTTTGGGGTAAACAGAAGTTATAAATAAAAACAGAAGGAAATATTTTACTAAAAACTGCCCAAGATATTGAAGAAGAAGAATCGTATCTTTGATACATCCTTTATAGAAGGCAAAACCAAAAGGAGGCCATTTAGCCCCAATTTTGTTTTGATATATCTTGGAAGCATCATTTTAGGTTCCAGTAGGAGGTTGTTTTTGGAGTTGGTTTCCTTCAGCGGCAGATCCAGATTTTGTGTGGCCTAAAACTTAATTTGGCAGGACCCTCTAAAAGAAAAAGAATATAACATTACAAGTAGAAAATTAAATCTGAAAACAAATATTTATTTAGAATGATAAAAGAAATTACAACAAACTGCAGTAAAAAAGAGCTAATGAATATCACAAATATTTTCTTTTGGTTTATGTTTTTGACTTCTATCAGGTTACTTTATTTCTGATGGATTTGAATTTTGGAATGCTCAATAATTTTGAGAAAAAAGTAATTTGAAGCTAAAAAATAAAAAAGAGGGGAAAAAACATATTTTAGAATTGTTCATTACATACAATGTAATGGGCTACATAAGTACATAACATTGAAACGGGAAAAGTTCCCTTATCCCCCTCACAGAGTGTGCAGTGGGGGTGTGGCTCACTTCTTCGGTGCCCCGCTGCTCAAACTTCTAGGGAGGCACGTGTAGAAGAGCAGGTCGTGGGGATCTGACCCTACAGCAGTGTCTGGGTTGAGTGTTTACAGCTCCTGAGGCCCCAGTGGGTGTGTGCTACAGAGTGCTTTTTCAGTCTAGCTGTCTGTAGGTGGCTTGTGTTTGTCAGCTCAATTAGACCCTCTGCCTTATCACAAGGCCAGAGGGCTTTACATATCCTGGGTTCTTGCCTTAGTGTACTGGAAAAATCAGATCACACATGGGCTTGGAGAGTGAGAACAAGGTTTTTTTATTGAGTGGTAGTAGCTCTCGGCGAGGTGGATGGGGAGGCCAGAAGCGGGGTGGAGTGGGAAGGTGGCTTTCCCCCAGAGTCAGGCCATCCAGCAGCCGGGTTCTCCTCTGACCATCCCCAGCCAAACTTTGCATCATTACGCTGGTCAGTGGCCTGCTGGCATCTGCCAGTGCCTGTCAGTGTGCTCTTTCGCTGGTGTGGTCCTCTTGATGTCCAGCTGCTCGTGTCTCTGCCTGCTAGGGTCTCAGGGGTTTTATAGGCACAGAATGGGGGCATGTCAAGCCAGGGTGTTCTTGGAAAATGCAACATTTGGGCACGAAAACAGAAATGCCTGTCCTCACCTAAGTCCGAGGGTACAGGCCTGGGGGTGGAGCCCTAGCCAAGGACCTGCCCTTCTCTACCCAGCACTTCCCTGCCCCCCTCCCATATCAACATGTATTGAACAAATTATATGTAGGAAATTGGTCATAGAAACACTTGTCTCTTCAGGGTGTTTTTGTTGTATTAGTAGCGTTTTTTTTTGTCGTTTCATCTGGAACCTCTGGTTTTCATCAGGACAGTGCATCCTGTATACTAGGATTTGACCTAATACATTGGAATTTATAAAAACATATCACTTCACATAGAGTTATATGTATTTTTTGTAGTACTACTTCAAGTTTGCACCTTAAAAATACAGAGATTTTCATGAATTCTTTTTTGCCCTAGTTCATAAAAATGTTCATTTATACTTGTATATGCTGTATTATTATGTTTATCACAAGAGAACACTTCAGCTTTGATTAGTCATTGATGAGAATTAGTTCTTCTTATTACAATTCTACATGTCTGATAATTAGAAATTTTTCCATGACTAGTTTCTGGCTCTGAATTTTCAAACCTAATTTCTCCACTACTCTTATACTTAAACCACAATAAAACCTTTGGCCTTGTACCTTCCTGCAGATGAGCCATCATTCTGTCATTCCTGGCAGCCATTCCTGCACCAGGATCATTAGCAATGCACAAACATATGTATATACAGAAGTCACTAGAAGCCACAGTAAACCCATGCTAGAGTGAATTTACATCTCAACTTTCCCTTAGCTGTATCTCAAAATGCCCATAGCTGCTTCCGTATCACCAAATACATAGGGAAGTATGATGGAGAGGAAGTTGGAGTGGAAAGGGATGATAGTCTTAATTGTTTGCAGTTAAAATAACTTAATTTGAAAATTTGCAAATCATCATATGAACATCTCCCTAAGACCTCTCAGTGTCACGAAAGTAAAGGGCCCTGAAGATTAAGCTTCACAAAAATCTTCCTATTTTTCTACAGCAGGAATAACTTAGACTGCTAGGCTCTTGATGGAGTAGCCCAAGTTTACTGTTGTATCTGGAACATCCCAATTTTCTCAGGTCATGAGAAATGTGAACAGCTGGAGGTGAACATATCCTTTTATAGTTATAGCTAAAATGGGATAAAATGGCCCATCCAAAGCTCAGTGCCTGACACTGCACAAAACTCTCCTTTGGGAAACAGTAGGGAATACTGGGAAGCAGATTAGAACAGCAAGAAACTAAAAAGGGGAGGCAGAATCCTGGCACCACTACTTTGTTGCTGTATAACCTTGGACCTCAGTTTCCACATCTGTAAAATAAGGTAATAACAATACTGACATCATAGGGTTGATGTGAGAATTTTAAAAAAAAGGTTGCATGTTAAGTGTTTAACATTGTCACGGGTACGTGCTTGGCATTCAATAAGTATTAATTAAATATCAATAGGAAAGAGTTAAGGACAATGTTCTGTTCACATTGCCACATTAATTGTTTAATAATCAGCCAACGTTGTGACTGAATTTTTCAACATTTGACGAGAGTACTCCTTTAATGAAAGTAATTCTGGGTCATAAAGATAAAAATTCGTGTTATGCTCAATAATAGTATCACCAAAACCTTGCACAATTGTAGTGCCCATGCCTTGATATCAAAGGCTATCAAAGGGTGAGTGTGCTGATATGAAATTATGCTGCTGCTATGAACAAGACTAGAATAATTTTCTCACCTTAAATCTTGATCAAATTTGCATCGCAAATGAATTTAGCATTCAGTTGCATCACAGAGACCTGCTCCCTTTTAACACCTGCTGGTCCCTATGTGGGGGACAGCACCACTCTGAGGCTTTTAGCTTCCTAACTCAGACACTGCATTTAAGCAAAACCTGGAGAAGAAGCAAGTGACTGAAAAGAAAAACAAAGTTGGCCAAAGCGATAGCATTTACAAATGATATAAAAGCAGAGCAAAAAATATATGAAAAAAAACCTCCTCCTCTAATCACACTTATATAACAAAAATTTCTGCAAAATTGAAAATCTTCTTAGTATTCTTTTAATTCATGGAACATATATCATGCTGCGGGTGTAATTTTTAAGAGGTTTTAAAATCTATCAATCTCTCCATGTATCCATCCATAAAATGGGATCATGTCACATTAAGATTGTGAGGGTATCTAGGTGGGAATGTGCCACTGCAGAGTGTTTGATGTTAAAACTCGGCAGTATTTGAGCTAAGCTCACACTTGGGAGTTTTTACACCCTTAATCTGTAACTGTGCTGTATGATTATAGAGTTCCTATGACAGCTATTGCCTTAGGAGAGGGGCAGTCCTTACGTAGCTACTGCTTGCCCTACCATCTTTGTCCCCATCCACATATTATTTATTTTATAGCATAAGAATCCTTGTAGACGCAACCTAAAATGTGAGGGTGGCAATGCTCAATTTTTTTTAACTTCCTGGTTCTTTCAAATAGCCTTTCAGAGAACAGTGGTGAAACAATTTTGTTAAAATTTCTTGCTCTTCTTGTTACCCTAAAAGCTGCCTCTGTAGTAGGATCGTGAAACATGGGCAGATTTAGGAAGAGTTTACAAATAGATTACATATAACTGTCCAGAGATCAGGCAATTGATAGGAAAGAGCAATGTCTTCCTCTTTAGACCTTGTAACTACTTTGCATGCTTTATTTATTTTTGTAGTTTCTTTTTTTTTTTTTTTTTTTGACAAAGTCACTCCCGTTGTCCAGGCTGGAGAGCAGTGGCACTATCTCTGCTTATTGCAGCCTCGAATTCCCAGGCTCATGTGATTCTCCCACCTCAGCCGCCTGAGTAGCTGGAACCACAGGCATGGGCCACCATGCCTGGCTAATTTTTTGTATTTAGTTAGAGACTGGGTTTTGCCATGTTGTCCAGGGTGATCTCAATCTCCTGGGCTCAAGCAATTTGCCTGTGTTGGCCTCCTAAAGTGCTGAGATTACAGGCATGAGCCACCGCACCTGCCTATTTCTCATGCTTTAGACTGTAAAATAATCATCCAAATACTCAATGGAAATTTTGAAAGCATATCATGATTTTTAAAAGTTTTGCATTTGTTGAAGGCCTTTTTCTAATAAGATCCAATCATAGAAGAGACATTAATTAAACTATGGTTAAGAGATAGATAAGGCAGGAACTACCTGGAAGGATTTATGTGTAAAGTAATAGAAAACTAAAGTTTTCTTCACATAAATCTTTCTATAGTTCTAAAACTAAAGTTTAGATGCAAGATATTGCAGAATTATGCATTTAAGAAAAGTGTAAATGTATAAATTGTGGAATGGCTATTAAACACAAAATGGCTATTAATACTAAATACAAAAAATTAACCAGGCATTGTGGTGCACACCCATGGTCCCAGCTACTCAGGAGGCTGAGGTGGGAGAATCATCTGAGTCCTGGAAGTTGAGACTACAGTGAGTGGAGATTGTGCCACTGCACTCCAGCCTGGGCTATGGGAGAGAAACCCTGTCTCAAAAAACAAAAAATTAAAGTTATTTTACATATAATTATAAAATGTAAATTATTAAATAAATTAGTAATTTATAAATTAAGGGAATTATGAATTACGAAGTTAAGAAAAAGTGCTCTTAGAAACTTTTCCAACTCACCCCTCTTTTACAGATGAAGAAATTATGCTTTATTTGGGAAATGCTTCACTAATCAACAAATTAATTCAATAAACTTTATGCTTAGTTTGTTTTAAACCAGTTCTGCTCTGTCCCCTGGCATTGTTGAGGAAAATACACTAGTTTTGCTCAATGCAAAGCTAAGTGTGGAATATTTGCTCTCAAATCTGTAAAAGTGGAGCAGCAGAGAGAAGAGTAAACCAGAGCTCTGTCTACTGTTTCTATGTGTGTTTTCTATAATGGAGATATAATTCAAAGCGGTATTGACACACTCTAATCTTTACAGTGAGCTCTAGGTTCCAGTCCCCACTCTTTCATAGCTTCTCCACTAGGTTCCCTCACCTCGGTCTCCACCAACTCCAAAGACTATGAATTCTAAAGTGAGTCACGCAAGGTATTTATTGGGAGGAAGAGACAAGACGTTAAACACTCTCTCTTCTGCAGGTCTCCCTTTTGTTCAAATTTCTGAGTATCTCTTTTGACTCTTTTCTCCCTCTTCCTTCCCACAAGATAGAGTCAGATGGTGCAACACTGTCCTGGCTTGGGACCTTCCCTCTCTTGCAGTGGGAAACTTATTAGAACTCAGGTTATACAGCTTGGACCTGACTGTGTACCTGGAGGGCCAATAAGAAGCCTCACAGCTACACTGGGTCCCCCAAGATAGAAGATAACCCAATGGTTTGGGGCTGTAGTCTTAGCTGGTAATTAAGAATTCATTTACTTGAAGTGTTTTTTTGTGTACAGGGTTCCGGGGCATCCATGGTAGCAGGTCTTGGATACTGGGATTCAAGCTATTTGTCTTTACTAGAGACACAGTGAACCCAAGGCAGGCAGGTTGTTTTATCTTTGGCACCCCATCCTCCTCTTTTTGTGGCTGATATCCAATTTGGTGACCAGTAATCTCAGGGTCTTTTCTTCATCTCAGGTCATTAAGACCAACTCATAGGTAAGAATGTGGTAATTTATGAACTCTGAGTTATAACTGATAAGGAAGGCTATTTATTTCCTGTTTACTGGTTTTTATAGTAGGCCATGACTTAAAACCTCCGAATATTCTGAAATATACAAGCAATACACAAAATAACAAATTTTAGATTTTTAGGTATCTGCAACTACGTTGTAGGAGAAATCTCGAAAGCTTCACCTCACTTTGCAGAAGACTCCTAGCCATGGATGAGGCTGGCTTCATCCAGGAGGAGTTAGGGGAAGATGCCAGAGAATGTGAATTGCTTTGTTGCTCAGTGCCCTGGGCAGCATCTTGTGTAGGTGAGTTTCCGAAATTCTGTATAAAGTGAGGATGATGGAGAGTCTACCTACTTCCTTCATCAGGCATTCCATGCTGGCTGCAAACAATGTTATTCAGTAAAAATCTCACCACTGTTAAAGCAAACTAAATGTGGCCTGAGAAGGACTCCATACTTCTATATTTGAGTCATTGTGGATGAACTGTAACCTAGCTTAACAGTCAGAAAAAATTGGAAACCTAATTTAGTAGTATGCACCTGTAACAATAGCTGAATGTTAGCCAACCCCAGCAGCCATACTTCAACCACTCATAGACTGCTGAGTGTTCAAACTGTCTTCAAAATAAGGCAAACGCCGAGTTGTAACCAATCTCACTGTTTCTGTACTTCACTTCTGATTCCTGCACATCACTTTACCATTTTTGTCTATAATTTTTTTCTGAGCACAAGGCACCCTTGGAGTCTCTGTGAATCTGCTGTGATTCTGGGGGCTGCCCAATTCACTAATGGTTCATTGCTCAATTAAACTCCTTTAAATTTAATTCAGCTGAAGTTTTTCTTTTGTCACCACTTACCAGTGACTTTGTAATAAAAAAAAAAAAAACACCTTGTAGAAGCTGGAAACAAATGCTTTGCCTTCTTCCCTATGGTTATTTGTTACCAACCTGCAGAGCTATATTCATATTGTAGAAATCACATGTAGCTGTGAATACACTGTGGTCTTATTCTTCGGGTCCAGCAGATAATTCCTGGTCTCTCAGGATATGTAGGCTGTATTGGAACTCTTCGTTCCCTCTGTAAAATAACCTTTTTGAGAGTAACTCTGCAGTATTAGTTATTAAACTAAGAATGATTCCATTAAGGATCTTGTAGAAAATGTTGCAATCTGTCTAGAATCATGACTTAATTTTCTGGCAGTGGATGAGGGCAGCCTGGTCACAACATCTGCTACCCTTTTGATTGCCAGGGTTGATTCAACCAATTTTTTAGTTTGTATAACTCTTAAATTTTTCTGGTCTGGAATTAGTTTAAGGTGTGGGTGTCATGGTGATCAGTGAAAGTAAAATTAACTTTTCATATAAAATGTCTCTTTGGAGGCTGACCTTTGTTTGGAGAAGAACATAAATAACTTAAACCCAGATATGGAAAGTCTCTGTTTGTTCATTTTTAAATTAGCCATATCCCTTCTCTACATTGCAAGGTTAGGTAATGTTTGCTCATTAACTCTGTATCTGCTTGCAGAGCTTGTCAGTCAATTTCATGTAGTTGTCAGCTCCCAGGCAGGGCTCCCTGCCAGCCACAACAGAGTCCCATTTACCCTCAATGCAGCAGACCTATGGTACTCCACTGCAGGTACTCTGGGAACTGACAGTGGACTGGCAGCAAATGTCTGGCATGGTAGAAGTGGAGCGGGCACTTACAGAGTCTGGGCTTGAGAGGGAAAAGATGGTTTAGAAAAAAAAAAAAAAAACCAAACACCTCAAGAGGGATTTTTCAAGTGAGTCTTACAGCAATTTCGTTGATTGATTGCATCATCAATTAGTTCACTAAATAAATATTTTTCATGTGGCTCCTATGTGTTAGCATATTGGGAAGTGTCATGTTTGAAAACTCACCCTTTTTTGGCTTCATTTTAAATTAAGAGCCCAACTTTTCTATAACGCTGTTTGTCTATGATTAAAATTTATGACCCATCTTCAAAACATTGGTGGGTTTAAGTCTGGGATTCAGCTTGAAGTGTTAGCTTTCCAGCTATGTTTCCACTCTCTCTTAGTCTCGATTTTCTTCTTCCAACTAACATATGGACAACTGTGAATCTCAACTCCAAATTCTCATTACTTGCAATAAGCTGGAGATAAATTCAGTGAGTGGAGGAGAGGTCTTTAAAAAATATGATGATGATAGATAAGGGAGAAAAGCCAGATGATTAAGTTTGTGTTTAACACAGCTGGAACGACTTGGAAATCATTAGGGGAGGTTTCTACTCCCAGCTTTGCTTCTAGGTAAGTAAGGGACGTGCCTTGGGTACTGGTGAGGTAATTGCTCTGGAAGATCAGAGTATTCTCTGATATGATACTCTTCAGTAAGCTGAAATTGTAAAGAAAACTGTAACAGGGAACCAAGCGCTTGGCACCTGGAATCAGATGATCATATTGATTTGAAGGATGTATAAATCAAGAAAGGGATAATTAGAATGTTTCTGAACTTCTTCTTACTGGCCACAACATCCCCCAATTGTTTGAGCTTGCTTCTAGTCCTCTCTAGGCTTCCTTGCTCCTTCATGAATTCTGGTATCACTGTCTGCCTGAAAGTAGCACATGATAGCTTGTCTAAGTGTAGCCATGAAGTGCTGAACACACATTTCAATTAGACATCTGTTTTGCTGCAGGTCTTTTGAGGGGCTTTGAAATTTTAAGTCACTACGCAGGTGTTACTGGGTTAATGTGTGTAGAGATGTGAGGTTCCTTGAGACTTTGGCAAGATACTTACCCTAACTACTGTTGGCCTCCAGCCTCATCTGAAAATGAATTTAATTGAATGAGTGAGGAAGTCTCAAATCAAAAGCCATCAGGGGCCTAGCATTTGAGTGAAATTGGCCTAAAATAATGGGAATGGTGGGGATTGGGGTAAGCCAGAGCAACACATTTCAAACTATCTATGTTATCATAGGTTAATTTTTAAAAATTCCAATTCGCGTTAACTCATACTTTTATGAAATATAATAAAAATGAATTACCAAGAAAAATAAAATAAAAAACCAAAGACATAAGAAATATGACTCAATTTCTTACATTTGGATTCAACAGACATGTGATTATATTGCTAAATTGCTACAAAAGCTTCTAAAAGCTTATGCTCAATTTTTAGAGTTATCCTGTATACCAATAACTGTTCATGGAATTGACACAAGTGGGTGGATGAAATTTAGAAAGAGCTGAGCACATTAAAATGTGGAAGTTTAAAAAAAAAATTATGTGCAGATGAGATAAAACCTACCTTGTGGCAAAATCTGACCTGTAGCCTCCAGTTGTGATGTCTAGATTAGGGAATGACTGGGGAATTTTCAGTTTCTTAATTTTATCAATTTTTCCTGAATTATGTAAGCATGGTCTAAGTCACTTAGCATTTAATTTCACTTATGACTTACATTCAACCCCTCATGCCACTCCACACTAATCCCATATTTTTAATAATTCCTTTAATTTCTCATGCAAACGTTTCCATCTCATAAAAATCTGAAAATGCAGTGACATAATTTTCTAACTTACTGGCATTTACTTATTTAGGCACACACATATATAAAACATTTCTGCAACAAATCTCTTTAAATGCAATCTTCTTTACTTCTTAAGTTCAATAGAGTGAATAACATTTATTGGATGATTTTTAGATCATTGTTTTGAACATCATCTAGTAATGTCCTCAGGGGCTGTTATGTAGGGTTGGTGGGCAGTTGTCTTTCCAGAAAATAGCCTCAGACTGCTCCTTTTATGTCAATCAAAGATTTCAGATTTTTGTCTTGGAGGTGCTAAGGAGCCATTGAAACATTTTAAGTAAGACCATGAGAGAATCAGATTTACATTTTAGAAAAAGATCATTCTGGCAGCTGTTGGGAACGTAGGCTTTTAAGTAGGTGAGACAAGAGACAAGCTAATGTAAGAAATAAAACATTAAGGTACTTTGACCACATGTATGTGGTGAAAAATAACAAAGAAAAGAAAAGAATTGAAAAATTCCATTTATAAAAACCTGCAGCCATTTAGTAATTGTTCAGTTATATTTACTATATTCAACTTGAAAAGTCAAGTTAGAAAATTTACTTGTGCTACAGTACTTTCAGATTTTAAAAGATGGAGACATTTATCTGAGAAATTAAACACATTTTTATAAAGCACAGAATGAATTCAGACTGGCATTAGGAGCAGAATCTTGGACTCTGTTGCAATAAACCAGGCAAAATATTATCAGAAGTTATAAGGCACTGGTAATGGAGGAGGAGAGGAGACAATGGATTTGCAGGTTCAAGAACTGTTAAAGAGGTAGAATCAATAAGATTCGATTTTCATTTGGATATGAAGGTAGAAGGAGAGGGAATTGTCAAAGATATCTCTTAGCTTGAGCAGTTGGGTGTTTGATATTGTCCATTAGTAAGGTAAGAGCTAGAAGAGGAAGAACAGATATGAGGAGGTGATAGAAAAGGTAAAGCACTACTTTGGGAGATGTTGACTTTGAGGAAACTGTTGCATATTGAAATAGGGATGTTCTAGAAGCAGTAAGATACATAGATCTATAACTTAGGGAAGAAAGCTGAACTGGAAGGTAATTCTAGGAGTCATTAGATCCCAGATGGTTGTTGCATCCATAAATTTGGATGAGATGACCCATCCTATGAGTAAATGTTGCATTCAAAAGGCAGAAGGCCAAGGATGCAACACTGAGGAACATAAATAGTTTTGTTCAGAAAGGCAGTGTGGTATAATAGAGATATCCCTGTTGGAGCCTGACTTTGTCCCTAGTAGCTTGGGTGAATTACTTAACTTCTCAGTCTCAGTTTCTTATCTATAAAATGAGAGTAAATAATGTCTGCTCTTAGGATAGGTAAAATGGCTGCCCGGATTATTATAGATAATGTAACATTCCTATCACAGTACCTAGGATATATAGCTATCATCAGCATCTTTACCATCATTATTATCACTACCGACAAAGATTGTTAGAAGTCAGTGCCAAGACAGAGTAAAAGCTTCTGAGGGAACAAAAAGGTGTTGTTCAGGAAACAGGTTTATTTTGGGCACTCAGAAAGCATTTTTGCTAATTTCTATTTCTCAACCACTTTAGGATAGTTAAAATTACTGGAAATGTACTATTTTTATTGTATTTATTTATTTATTGTATTTATTTATTTATTTATTTATTTATTTTGAGACAGGGTCTTGCCCTGTCACCCAGGCTGGAGTGCAATGGTGCTATCATGGCTCACTGTAGCCTCCATCTCCTGTGCTCAAGCAATCCTCCCACCTCAGCCTCCTGAATAGCTGGGGCTACAGGCCACCACACCCAGCAATTTTTAAATTTTTTTTTCTTGCAACAGAATCCTGCTATCTTGCCCAGGCTGGTCTTCAATTCCTGGGCAAACAATCCTTCCATCTCAGCCTCCCAAAGTATTGGGATTTCAGGCATGAGCCCCCATGCCAGGCCTGGAAATGTATTACTACAATATTTCTGTGTACATATTTCACATGGCTGTCATAAAAATATCAAGTATTTGGCAAAAAAGACAAGAAGTTGTCTACAGATTGTAGTGAAAAAGACAAGAAAATATTATCTCTACGTAGAATAAAAAAGAATGTATAAGATAGAAATTGTTTAACTTCTTTTCTTGGCAAGTTGGAGAGATACTTCCCTACCTCGTCGACATTCATTTTCTCCTGTATTCACCTTATCAGTGAATAAATATTTATCCATCATCCTAATAGGCATATAAGCAATAAACCTTAGAGTCATCTTTTCATGAATAGTAAAGAAAAAGAGGATCCTGATGAATTTGAGAACAGCCTTCTGAACAAAACCATGGCATTTTTTTGGTCATGATACCTGTGACCCTTGTGAATTTACAGGTGAATACATCAACCACAACTCAATTTTGTGGTCAATGGCATTATCCTTCCCTGCCCTCACCTATTCAGTAGTCTCACTCCATGAGCCTGCCACACCATGCCCCTAGGAAGAGAGAATTAGGCAAAATTTGCAGTTGTTTCTATCACATGAAGATAGAAGCTAGTGAGTATACCATTATGTAATTCACCAAAATGAAAAGCTCTAGGACAAATTACCAGGCTTATCAATCAAAATAAATATGTCCAGCTTGATGAACAGGATTTAGGACATTTCCCTGCAGAAACACCAGCTTTGTACTGAAGCCTGTTAAACTAAAATCACTTTTTACAAATCAGAAGCTGTAGTAACCTGACAGTTAAAATGCAAGCAAAATTTGTGAAAGGTCAGCCTGTTCTGGGACACATAGGCACTTCTTCAGAGGGCAAGCTATTAAATTTAATTTCCAAAAGGGAGGAACGTGTATCAATGTTTTAGCATTCTAGTAATCTGACTTGTGAGTGGATTAAGTTGTGCCAACTTTCTCATGACTAAAGAATTTCTGAAGAACTTGGTGAAGGTTCAAGCATAAAACACAAAGTTGGTTAGAAAATAAGACCTTCAGGAAGATTAATTAAACTGGGTTAATTCTGCCTGAAGCATGAAAAACTAGTGAGAAATTTATTAACTGTTTATATCTTCATTGCTTTTATAGGTTACAAAGGTAATATATGCTTGAATAAAAAACTCAAGTGATGTAGTAATGTATATGCACAGAGTGAAGGATTCCTCTCATCTCCCAGCAACACCCACCAATACTGGTGCCATATTATATGTCTATAGCTAGCTATCTATCTATCTATCTATCTATCTATCTATCTATCTATCTATCTATCTATTATCTATCTATCTATCTATCTATCTATCTATCTATCTATCTATCTATACATGTGTATGTGTTTGTATATATTCTTTCGCACTTTCCTCATGCACTTATCAATATATTAATAATGCTCTTTAATAAGGATTTTCAAATCTGAAGCTTCTTAGGTTGGTGGGGGAGGAGGAAAAGGGATAAAGAAGTGTCACATTCACTATGGAGCTGAAGAAAACAGTAAAAGATGTTTGATGAACATCTCTATGACTGGTGACATATTGGGTTGCAGTGAGAAAGAAAAGTTGTGTATCTAAGAATATGGAGAATGCAGATTCTATCCCTATTCCCTGCTTTCCCAGACTTCAGTAGGGAGGGAAAGGATAGATTTCACACCAATCAGGAGATCCCAAGTCACATCTTGGTTTCTGTGGCAGACATTTGGTTGGCCTACCCCACCCATATTTCCAACCTCCATCTCCATTGTTCACCTCTAAGAAGCTGGAAATGCAATACTCCTTTTGGCTAGAGGTGGCTAAAAAGATGTATTTAAAGTCTGCTGATAAAAGGGCTAGATGCAGTTTGCATAAACTGCTTTCCGTCTTCTTTCTATCTGGTACACAGCATGGTATGAAACACTGGTGGCCACTTTGAGATCATGAGGTCACAAGGTTGCTAAACACCAACGCTCGAGATGGAGGGCCCAAAGACAGGAGAAGCCTGGATCCCTGAGAGCATTTCCAAGCAGCATTAACAGTGCCAGACCATACAAACTCTGAATGTCTTAGTGGTGGAAAAATAACCCCAATTAGTTTATGTTTCTGTCAGTTGCAATTTCTGTTACTGGTAGCTGAAAGTGTTCGTAACTGATAGATGTCAAAGCACCTTCTATTATTTGCCTGGACAAAACCTGTGGATAGAATACCAACGTCAATGTCTTTAGGGACTGAAATCACACTCATCTATCTCTTTTTTTTAAATTTTGTATTTGTATTTTTTGTGGGTACATCGTAGGTGTATATATTTATTGAGTACATGAGATATTTTGATACAGGTATGCAATGCATAATAATCACATCATGGAAAACAAGGTATCCATCCCCTCAAGCATTTATCCTTTGTGTTACAAATAATCCAATTATACTCTTTTAATTATTTTGAAATGTACAATTAAATTGTTATTGACTGTAGTCATCCTGTGGTGCTATCAAATACTATCATGCCCATCAGCCATCTCCACCTCTCCTTCACCCTCCCACTACCCTTTCCCTAGCCTCTGGTAACTGTCCTTCTACTCTCTATGTCCATGAGTTCAATTGTTTTGAATTTTAGATCACACAAATAAGTGAGAATATATGATGTTTGTCTTTCTGTGCCTGGCTTATTTCTCTTCACATAATGAACTTCAGTTCCATCTATGTTGTGGCAAGTGACTGAATCTTGTTCTTTTTTTATGGGTGAGTAGTACTGCATGGTGTATAAGTACCACATTCTCTTTGTCCATTCACCTATTGATGGACACTTAGGTTGCTTCCAAATCTTGGCTATTGTGAACAGAGCTGCAATAAACATCGGAGTACAGATGTCTCCTCGATATATTGATTTTTTTTTCTCTTTGGTAGGATCCAGCAGTGGGATTGCTGGATCATGCGGTACCTCTATTTTTAGTTTTTTGAGGAGCCTCTAAACTGTTCTCCATAGTGGTTGTACTAATTTACATTCCTACCAACAGCGTCTGAGGGTTTCTTTTCTCCACGTGTTTGCCAGCATTTGTTATTGCTTGCCTTTTGGATATAAGCCATTTTAATAATGAGGGTGAGATGATATCTCATTGTAGTTTTGATTTGCATTTCTCTGACGATCAGTGATGTTGAGCACCTTTTCATATACCTGTTTGCCATTTGTGTGTCTTCTTTTGAAAAATGTCTATTCAAATCTTTTGCCCATTTTTTGTGTTTTTCTTTTTTCTTTTTTTTCTTTTTTTTTTGAGACAGAGTCTCGCTCTGTTGCCCAGGCTGGAGTGCAGTGGCTCAATCTTGGCTTACTGCAACCTCCACCTCCTGGGTTTAAGTGATTCTCCTGCCTCAGCCTCTTGAGTAGCCAGGATTACAGGTGCATGCCACCACGCCCTGCTATTTTGTATTTTTAGTAGAGACAGGGTTTCGCTATGTTGGCCAGGCTGGTCGCAAACTCCTGACCTCAAGAGATCCACCCGCCTTGGCCTCCCAAAGTGCTGGGATTATAGGCATGAGCCACTGCACCCAGCCCTTTTGCCCATTTTTAAATTGGATTATTACATTTTTTCCTATAGAGTTGTTTGAGCTACTTACATATTCTGATTATTAATCTTTTGTTAGATAGGTAGTTTGAAAATATTTTCTTCCATTCTGTGGATTGTCTCTTCACTTTGTTGATTGTTTCCTTTTGCTGTGCAGAAGCTTTTTAACTTGATGTGGTCCTGTTTGTCCATTCTTGATTTGGTTGTCTGTGCTTATAAGGGTATTACTCAAGAAATCTTTGCCCATACCAATGTACTGGAGAGTTTTCCCAATGTTTTCTTGGAGAAGTTTCACAGTTTGAGGTCTTAGATTTAAGTCTTCAATCCACTTTGATTTGACTTTTGTATATGGTGAGAAATAGGGGCCTCATTTCATTCTTCTGCATATGGATATCCAGTTTTCCCAGCACCATTTATTGGAGATTCTGTTGTTTCTCCAGTGTGTGTTCTTGACATCTTTGTTGAAAATGAGTTCACTGTAGGTGAGTGGATTTGTTTTTGGATTCTCTATTCTGTTCTATTGATCTATGTGTCTGTTTTTATCCCAATACCACGCTGTTTGGGTTACTATAGCTCTGTAGTATAATTTGAAGTCAAGTAATATGATTCTCCAATTTTGTTCTTTTGGCTTAGGGTGGCTTTGGCTATTCTGGGTCTTTTATGGTTCCATATTATCTGAAGACTGTCTTTGATATTTTGATAGGGATCACATTGAATCTTTAGATTGCTTTGGGTAGTATGGACATTTTAACAGTGTTGAATCTTCCAATCATGAACATGGAATATCTTTCCATTTTTTGGTGTCCTCTTCAATTTCTTTCATAACTGTCTTATAGTTTTTATTGTAGAAAATTTCCACTTCTTTGATTAAGTCCTAGGTATTTATTTTATTTGTGGCTACTATAAATGAAACTACTTTTTAAATATCTTTTTCAGTTTGTTCATTGTTGGCATATAGAAATGGTACTGATTTTTGTATGTTGATTTTGTATTCTGCAACATTACTGAATTCGTTTATCAGTTCTAATAGTTTTCTTGTAGCATCTTCAGGTTTGTCCAACTAAGATCATATCATCTGCAGACAGGGATAATTTGACCACTTTTTTTCTAGTTTGGAATCCCTTTATATCTTTCTCTTGTCTGATTGCTGTAAGTAGGACTTCCAATACTATATTGAATAACAGTGGTGAAAATGGGCATCCTTGTCATGTTCTAGATTTTAGAGGAAAGGCTTTCACTTTTTCCCGTTTGGTATGATATTAGCTGTGGGTCTGTCATATATGGCTTTTATTATGTTAAGATATGCTCTTTCTCTACCAATTTTTAAGGATTTTTATCGTGAAGGGATGTCACATTTTGTCAAATGCATTTTACATCAATTAAAATGATCATATAGATTTTATTTTCATTCTGTTGATATGATGTATCACATTCATTGATTTACATATATTGAACCATCCTTACATCCCTGGGATAACTCCCACTTGGTCATAATGAATGATATTTTAAATTTGTTGTTGAATTCTGCTTGCTAGTATTTTGTTGAGGATTTTTTTTTGCATCAATGTTCATAAGAGATACTGGCCTGTAGTTTTCTTTTTTTGATGTGTCTTTGTCCGGTTTTGGTATCAGGGTAATACTGGCCTCATAGAATGAGTTTGTAAGTATTCCCTCCTCCTCTATTTTTCAGAGTAGTTTGAGTAAGATTAGTATTAGTTCTTCTTTAAGTTTTTGGTAGAATTCAGCAGTGAAGCCATAGGATCCCAAGCTTTTCTTTACTGCGAGACTTTTTATTACAGCTTCAATCTCATTACTTGCTATTGGTCTGTTTATGTGTTGGATTTCTTTATGAGTCAACCTTGGTAGGTTTTATATTTTCAGACATTTATTCATTTCCTCTAAATTTTCCAATTTATTGACACCTATTTGCTAATAGTTGTCACTAATGATCCTTTGGATTTCTATGATATTAATTGTAATGTCTCCCTTTTCATCTCTTATTTTATTTATTGAGATCTTCTCCTTTTTTATCAGTCTGGCAAAAGTTTTGTCAATTTTGTTTATCTTTTCAAAAAACCCATCTTTTTGTTTCATTGATCTTTTGTATTGTTTTTTAAATTTCAAATTCATTAATTTCTGCTATGCTTTTTATTATTTCTTTTCTTCCACTAATTTGAGTTTGATTTGTTCTTGCTTTTCTAGTTCTTTAAGATGCATGGTTAGGTTATTTATTCAAAGGTCTTCTTCTTTTCTGATGTAGGCACTTGTAGCTATACATTTCTCTCTTAGTACTGCTATTGCTATATCCCATAAATTTTGGTATGTTGTTTCCATTATCATTTGTTTCAATAATTTTTCTATTTCCTTTTTAATTTCTTCATTGATCCACTGGTCATTTAGGAGCATATTGTTTAATTTCCATATGTTTGTATATTTTCCAAAATTTCTCTTGTTATTGATATCTACTTTTATTCCATTGTGGTCAGAGAAGATTCTTGATATGATTTAAATTTTTTTTAAAAAGTGTTTTAAGACTTGTTTTGTGACCTAACATATGGTCTAGCCTTGGGAATGATCTATGTGTTGAGAAAAGGAATGTGTTGAGAAAAGGAATGTGTTTTCTGCAGCTATTGGATGAAAAGTTCTGTGAATTTTTATTAGATCCATTTGTTCTGTAGTGCAAATTAAATTTGATGTTTCTTTGCTGATTTTCTGTCTCAGAGATTTTTCCCATGCTGAAAGTGGGATGTTGAAGTCTCCAGCGATTATTTGATTGAGTTCTATTTCTCTCTAACAATATTTGCTTTATAAATCTGAGTGCTCCAGTGTTGGATGCATATATATTTAAAATCATCATATCCTCTTGCTGAATTGGCCTCTTTATAATTATATACTGCCTTCTTTGTCACTTCTTATAGCTTTTATCTTGAAATCTATTTTGTCTGATATAAGTAAATACATATATATGTGTATATATATATTTATATACTCCTGCTCTTTTTTGATTTTTATTATGTTGAATTATGTAATGGAATAAAAAGAGTGACTTTTGCTTTATTTTGGTTTTCATTACATCGAATTACAGTTCATTTATAAAGATACATATAGACTGTAAATAAAGGAAAAGATATCTTTTTCCATCCTTTTATCTATAGTCTATATGTATCTTTATAAGTGAAGTGTGTTTCTTGTAGGCAACAGATCATTGGTTTTTTTTTTTTAAATCTATCTAACCATTCTGTTGTTTCATTGTAGCATTTCCATTCAATGTTATTATTGATCAGTAGGGGTTTACATCTGCCATTTGGTTATTTGTTTTTTGTCTGTTTTGTGATTTTTCTCTTTCTTCTTTCCTTCCTGTCTTCCTTTTAGTAAACGTGATTTTCTCTGCTGACAGGATTTAATTTCTTGATTTTTATTTTTTGTGTATCCATTGTTTGTTTTTTTGATTTGAGATTACCATGTGTCTTGCAAATACTATTTGATAACCCATTATTTTAACCTGGTAACAACTTAACACTGCTTGCATAAACAAACAAACAAAAGAAAACTAATAAAACTCCACTAGAAATGCTAAAGGTAGGAGGAGAATTCTAGTAGGAGAGTTCTGGTGTTGATGACCCTTAGCTTTGGTCTGGGAAAGTCTTTATTTCTCCTTCATGCTTGAAGGATATTTTCACTGAGTATACTATTATAGGGTAATAGATTTTTTCCTTCAGCACTTTAAATATGTCATGTCATTCTCTCCTCCCTGTAGTTTCCACTGAAAAGTCTGCTGCCAGATGTATTGGAGCTCCATTATCTGTCATTTGTTACTTTTCTCTTACTGCTTTTAGGATTCTTTCTTAATCCTTGATCTTTGGGAGTTTGACTACTAAATGCCTTGAGACAATCCGCTTCAGGTTAAATCTTCTTGTTGCTCTATAACTTTCTTGTACTTGGAAATGATATCTTTTTCTAGCTTTGGGGGTTTCTCTGTTATCACTGTGAACAAACTTTCTACCCCTTTTTATTTCTCTACCTCCATTTTAAGGTCCATAACCCTTAGATTTGCCACTTTTAGTTTATTTTCTAGATCTTGTGGGGGTGCATCATTCTTTTTCCTTTTAGGCAAATAGCCTATCTTTAAGCTCACTAATTCTTTCTTCTGCTGGATCCATTCCACTATTAAGAGACTCTACTGCATTCTTCAGTATGTCAATTGCATTTGTCAGCTCTAGAATATCTGCTTGATTCTTTTTAATTATTTCAATCTTATTGTTAAATTTATCTGGTGGAATTTTGAATTTCTTATCTGTGTTATATTGAATTTCTTTGAATTTCTTCAAAGCAGATATTTTGAGTTATGTCTGAAAGATCACATACCTCTGTTTCTTCCTGATTGGTCCATGGTGACTTATTTAGTGTGTTTGGTAAGGTCCTGTTTTCCTGAATGGTCTTGATGCTTGTAGACGTTCATCAGCATCTGAGTTTTGAAGAATTAGGTACTTATTGTAGTCTTCACAGTTGGGTGTTTGTGCTTACCCTTCTTGGGGAGGCTTTCCAGGTATTCAAAGGGACTTGGGCCCCAAGCCCAATAACACTGTGGTTTTTGCAGAGTCATAAAGGACTGCCTTGGCAGTCTTGGAGGAGATCTGGAAGAATTTTCTGGATTACCAGGCAGAGATTCTTTTCTTTTTTCCTCCCCTTACTTTCTCCCAAATGAATAGACTCTCTCTGTCTGTGCTGAGCATTCTGGAACTGGAGGTGTGGTGATGCAAGCACCCCCATGGCCATCACCACTGGGACTGCACTGGGTCAGACCTGAAGTCAGCACAACACTGGGGTCTCACCCAAGGCCTCTTGTAACCACCACAACCTGGCTACAACCTATCCTCACTCGAGTCGCTAGGGTTCTGTGATCAGTAAGTGGCAAAACCAGCCAGATTTGTGTCTATCTCTTCAGGGTGGTGAATTCCCCCGGGCCCCTGGTGGGCACAGAGATACTGTCTGAGAGCCAGGGATTGGAGTCAAAAACCTTAGAAATTGGCCGGGCATGGTGGCTCATGCCTGTAATCCCAGCACTTTGGGAGGCCGAGGCGGGCGGATCACAAGGTCAGGAGATTGAGACCATCCTGGCTAACATGGTGAAACCCCGTCTCTACTAAAAAAAATACAAAAAATTAGTCGGGCGAGGTGGCAGGTGCCTGTAGTCCCAGCTACGCGGGAGGCTGAGGCAGGAGAATGGCGTGAACCCCTGGGGGCGGAGCCTGCAGTGAGCTGAGATCGCGCCACTGCACTCCAGCCTGGGTGAAAGAGCGAGACTGTCTCAAAACAAAAAAAAACCTTAGAAATTTACCTGATGTTCTATTCTACTGTAGGTAAATGGGAACTCAGACCACAATATAAAGTCCTTCCTGCTCTTCCCTTCCCTTTCCACAGGCTGTGGAGCCTCTCCCTGTGGCTCCCACCACCACTGGCCTGGGGAGGTTTCTGCAAGACTATTGCTGATATTCATTTAAAGCCAAAGGGCTCTTCAGTCAGGTTGTGGTAAATGCAACCAGGCCTTGGACTCATCTTTCAGGGCAGTGGGCTCTCCTCTGGCTCAGGGCAGGTCCAGAAATGCTGTCCAAGAGCCTAGGCCTGGACTCAGGGACTCCAAGAGCCTGCTTGTTGCTCTACCACAGTATAGATGAGCTGGTACCTAAGGTACAAGACAAAGTTTTTCTTTACTTTTTCCTTTGCTTTTCTCAAACAGAAAAAGGTTTTCACCATAGCCACTATAGCTGGTAATTTACTGGGTCATACCTGAAGCCAACACACTTCCAAGCCCAAGACCCATAGTGTACTATCTAGGTATTGCTGCTGGTTATTCAGGGCCCAAGGGTCTTTAGTCAGCAGGTGATGAATCCTGCCAGGACTGGATCCTTCAAGGCAATGGCTTCTCTTTTGGCTCAGAATATGTCTACAAATGTCATCCACGAGCTAGGGCCTGGAAAGGGGGACTCAAGCACCCCCTTAATCCCTCTGCTCGTGCCTCTCTAAGTCATGTGCCATCCTGGTCCACTGGCTTTAAGCCCACCTCTGTACTAGAAGTTGCCTAGGAATTGCAGACCTTGTTTCCTAGACTGCCTTTCAAGTTTACCTAGGACCCCAGAGCACTTTGGCTTGTGATGGCAAGGCTGCCAAGAAACTCAAGTTCAGATGTGTGGGATGGAAGTTCCCCTCTGGCTTCATCTGGTCCAAATGTTCGCTCTGTGTGCAGGTGCTGATTGAGCCCAGGCTGGCTTTGCACTCTACTATGACAGGGTAGCACTGTATTCAATGTAAAGTTCCCCAGTCATGCATGCTCCTCCCCCAAGAACACAGACCCCCATCTCCATGCTGCATGTCCGCTGCTGGGGGTTGGGGAAGGGGTGGTGTTGGCAATTCAAGACTGTCTCTACTACCCTCTTCAATGCCTGCTTCAGCAATATGAAGTTAAAACTGGGTACTATGATAGCTCACCTGATTTGTGATTCTTGTGATGGTGCTTTTCTGTATGTAGACAGGTGTTAAAATTTGGTGTTCCTGCTAAGGGGACAAACATTGTAGGCTTCTATTCTCTATGTTTCTCCACCCACTTCGTCTTATAAGCCTAAGAAATACATCAAATAAAATGTGTTGTTCCAAGTCAGAAGCCTGTTAGGGAGTGATGACAATTCTTTTTTTGAACATCCTGCTTTCTAAGGGGCACACATAAGAGACAAAATTGTCCCAGAGATATATGAAAATATGTATCAGAGATGTGTGGGCCAGTGTTTGCTCAAGGAACCAGAAGCACATCTACCCTGTGGTCAGAAAGTGTTAGGTTGAACTGTAGGCCCCAAAATTACTATTTCTAACAAAGTACCATCTAATGAACATAAAATGCAGGCACTTTGCCTCTTGTTCACATCAGGAGTCATTACAGTGGTAGTGGTTAAAAAAGCCCACTAGGGGATGAAATGCCTGGGGTTTTACTCTGTCACTCCCCAGCTCTGAGTGTTTAGGTAAACTTATCCCTTTGTGCCCCTGTTTCCTCACCTGCAAAATGGGCATGATAATAGCTGTTTCATGGGATTTATGCAAGGATTAAATGAAGGGATACATATAAATTCCTTACAAAAGTGCCCGACTCTGTAATTGGTGGGTCTACATATAAGAGTGTTGTTGCTTAGCACAATGCCTGTCATATGAGAAATGTTCCATAATGTGAGCGATTACTTTGCTTAATTTATTCTCCCCCAACTTTTTTTAGAGTACTTTTGGTGGAACGTTAAAAGTGATGCCAGATACATTTTACTGGCGTGCTTAAGTTCAATTAATACATATATAATTTATTGCCTCTGCAATGCCTATAATCTAATTGTTCTTTTAAACTATAATCTAGTTGTTCTTTTAAAATATACCAAACAATTTAAAGAGCACTCTGGATGACTTTCTACTTAAGACAATTCTGCCTGAACTGGCTTTGGTATTATTTCTCTGAAAGTTAATTACACAAATTGGGTCATTTTTATCATACCCAACTAAATCAGAGTTAAGGGGCCAGAAGGACACTCAGGGCACATAGCACCTGCTCTAAGAATTAAATTTTCTCCAAATCTAGCTGCTGAAATGGCCTTCCATAACCCCAAGACCAGTCTTACCTAGTAGCTGCTGAAATGACCTGCTGTGACTCTAAGACTGGTTTTATTCATTACAGTCACTCACCAACCAAAGCTTGCCAGTTCCCAAAGCTTCTTGAGTGCCAATGAGCTTTCCTTCAAAAGAGTTTGTAACATTTCTCTTTCTAATAAAACTCCCAAACTTCTCTTTGTTTTTTAGACATACTGAAGACCACCTGGTTTGTGTGTATGTCCGAAATTGGAATTCTTGCCTCCCACATAAAATGTTTTAAATTTAGAGATTTGTCTCTGTATTTTATTTGACTTAGACACTTTGTTTTCCGAGGGCCTAGCCACAGGTGCTCTATAAATAGGGCTGCCATAAAAATCTATTGTCCACACTGGGAACCATATATAGTACATTCCAAAGTTAAGTGCCAGTTATTTTCATTCCTTCTGCCTTTGGACTGTCTGTGTCATGACCCCTTTCATTTGTTTTGGATTATTCAGGGCTGATTCTATTTGTATTTCATTTTTCCTTGAAGGGGAAAGAGAAAATTTTAATGATTCATTCCAATTATAGTCTCGAATCACTTGCCACTTAAAGGCAAACACTGTTAATGTGTAATTCTTAAAGACCTAGGACATTGCCACTATCATATAACGTGGCAACATAAAGACTCCGTAAACAATTTGGTCATAAACAAAATGACCAAATTGCTATGAGTGCTTCATCTCCCAGATTAAATCAATCTTTCATGGTTCCTTACATAATTTCCTAAGTATTTTTTTAGCAATTAGGTTTATAATTCTGTAACTATAAACAAATGGGTTTTTTTCTTCTTTCTCCCTAAAGGGGACTACATTTCTGAAGTTTTTGATGTGGTCTTTATGTTGGAATTTATTAGTTAGAAGGCAAAAGTAAAAATTAAACTATATGATTTGGGCTGTTGTTGCTGTTGAAATAATGAGTAAGCAATGACAAAAAGTAGTTTGTGTAACTCTGCCCCATTAAAAGTATTTGGTATGATCTCGTGTGTGTGTGTGTGTGTGTGTGTGTGTGTGTGTGTGTGTGTACCATAGGCTTTCCTCATCGCTTTTCCTCCTCTTTTTTTTTGGCCCCATGTTTATTCATGTCAAACTGAAGAATTGGAGGTTTAAAACTGCCTTACAAAGGGCAGTAGAGCTATTAAAAAATGTATAGCCTCACAGGGTGACAAAACTGGGGCTGGGGTACATGACAATATGTAATAATTTGTTTAATGTAGTGGGTAATTTGAAAATACAAAAAAAGTTCACCTCCTTCTTAATCTCATGTTACCAGGTAAGAGTGCCTTTTACAGGCTACTTAGAGCATGAACAAAATGCTCACTGTGTAACTTCCTCCAGACCTCTCCCTAGTGTTGTAGCCACCACTAATTTATTTAGTCTGGTTTCTAGGATTTAACCCCAAGACATTAACCCTGTTCCAGTCCAAGTTTGCTCAAAATTTTTATCATGATTTGGTGTTGAATTTCATAAAACATTTTTTTCTTCATCTATTCAGATGACCAGAGGGTTTTGCTTCTTTAATTTGTTAATGTGTTCAATTACAATACTAGGTTTTCTAATTTAAACCATCCTCGCATTTGTAGAATAAGTCTAGTTTAGTCACAAGTATTTTTTTATTCCAAGTTGCTAACATTTATATGTCCATGTTTGTAAATGAGATTATACCATAACTTTTGTTCATTGTACTGTTCTTATTTGGATTTTCCAAATGTAGTAAGATTAAATTTATAACTTTGGCCGGGCGCGGTGGCTCACGCCTGTAATCCCAGCACTTTGGGATGCTGAGGTGGGTGGATCACGAGGTCAGGAGATCGAGACCATCCTGGCTAACACGGTGAAACCCCATCTCTACTAAAAATACAAAAAACTAGCCAGGCGTGGTGGCAGGCGCCTGTAGTCCCAGCTACTCGGGGGGCTGAGGCAGGAGAATGGCGTGAACCTGGGAGGCAGAGCTTGCAGTGAGCTGAGATCCTGCCACTGCACTCCAGCCTGGGCGACAGAGCAAGACTCCATCTCAAAAAAAAACAAACAAACTTATAACTTCATCTTCTAATAACTATATAACATTTCAGGAACTATCTTTAGGATTAAGGTGTTATAAAGGGTGATTATATTTCATGATTATGTTATTAACAATTATTATATTTTTATTAATTAATGAGGATTAGGGAAAAGAACCCCAGATCTAAGTAAACTAAAAGAAAGTCCAGGGTCTCTGGTTCTTACTCTGATGCTTATTAACTGTATGAACTAAGAAATAACAGGATAATTTGATAATGAATTACGGATTTTAAAAATATAGTTCTGTTTTAAGTGTAGAAGATGGACTGGCAAGGAAGAGATGAAAATAGATTGGTTAGAAAACTATTGCAATAATCTAAGCAAGGATAAAACCCTGAACTAAGGCCATAGTAATGGAGATGAAGAGAGGGTACAGGTGTTGATCTTTGGGCCACAGTTAATCTTCACAACTTGCCCCTTACTTCTAGTGGAATTTAGACAGGCATAGATCCAAATAGTGGTTTTACCATTTACTAGTCATATGATTTTATGCTGCTCATAATTCAATATCATCAAGCTTTGTTTTATTCATGCAATATAGATAAAACAGTATCTATCTCATTTAAACCACTGCAAACTTAAATGGGATATTCTAGATAAAGCTCCTTTTATAGTGCCTGAAACAACATGTACTTAAATAAGAAAGGGTAATTTTTCTTGATTATGATAAAACTATTAAGATTCTGGATGTATTTTAGCCAAGGCAGAGTAAAAAGAGAACTGAGACAAGAGGCAGAAAATTTACATTTGAATCAAGGTCTGCCACTAAATAGTGGTTTGATCTTAGGAAAGTAGAGCCTCCATTTTCTAATTTGTAAAATGAAGGGCTTGTACTGCATAGGTAGCTCTGAAGTTTAAGCGACGCAGGTACCACTATTGGGTCATAGCAGCTGTCTAGATGGGGGGATATACTTTTCAAAGAAACTGGTAAAAAGCCCCTCCCTCAATCTCTATGACCTGCCTTCTTTTTCCAGTGCTGCCTCTCACAGGTTATCCATCTATAATTGAGTTGCTAGTAATAACCTTCAGTTATTCAGTTAATCATGTTTCCTCTATGTATGTGACTCAGCTTTCCAGGTGTATTCCACATTGTCTCTACTAGTGAGCTAGGATAATCCATTGTGTATCTCAACCCCCTTCACTACCCTGTGAAAGTCACACCTGAGAAGAAGCATCACAGATGATTCCATGGAGAACATCCTGGAAGTTCTCCAAATGGTAAGCTCCTGGCTCTTATTTGCTCAGGACTCTGTTTTCTTAACTCCCTTGTGGATTACACCAAATGACAACAACAACAATAACAACATACAACTCAAAACAGTGGTGTTGGTTCCTTGGCTCTTGCTACCTCTTTCTGATCTTTTGGCGTTTCTTCATGCCAATAAATGACTAGTTGAATTTATGATAGAAAAGATTCAGTTATACTGGAAAAGGTAATTCTTAAGGTTTTTTTTTTAATAAGCATAAAGACTTTCTCCCAAAATAATTTAAGAGAAGCTTTTCCATCTGATTTGTTTGAGTTCATTGTAGATTCTGGATATTACTCCTTTGTCAAATGTGTAGATTGTGAAGATTTTCTGCCACTCTGTGGTTTGTCTGTTTACTCTGCTGACTGTTCCTTTTGCTATGCAAAAGCTCTTTAGTTTAATTAAGTCCCATCTAGTTATCTTTATTTTATTGCATTTGCTTTGGGGCTCTTGATCATGGAAATCCTTGCTTAAGCCAATGTCTAGAAGGGTTTTTCCAATGTTATCTTCTAGAATTTTTATAGTTCCCAGTCTTAGATTTAAGTCCTTAATCCATCTTGAGTTACATAAGGTGAGAGATGAGGATCCAGTTTCATTCTCCTACATGTGGCTAGCCAATAATCCCAGAACCATTTGTTGAAAAGGGTGTTCTTTCCCCACTTTGTGTTTTTTGTTTTTGTTTTTTTTTTTTGATACAGAGTCTCCTTCTGTCACCCTGTCACCCAGGCTGGATTGCAGTGGGGTGATCTCAGCTCACTGCAACCTCTGCCTGCCAGGTTCAAGCAATTCTCTTGCCTCAACCTCCCAAGTAGCTGGGACTAAAGGCACGTGCTACCATCCTCAGCTAATTTTTGTATTTTTTTCGTGGAGATAGACCTTCACCATGCTTCCCAGGCTGGTTTTGAACTCCTGACCTCAAGTGATCTGCCCGCCCTGGCCTCCCAGAGTGCTGGGAAGGCCACCGCACCCAGCCTTCCACTTCGTGTTTTTGTTTGCTTTGTCAAAGATTGGTTGGCTGTAAGTGTTTGGGTTTATTTCTGGGTTATCTGTTCTGTTCCTTTGGTCTAAGTGCCTATTTTTATACCAATATCATGATGTTTTGGTGACTGTGGCTTATAGTATAGTTTGAAATCAGATAATGTGATGCTTCCAGATTTCTTATTTTTGCTTAGTCTTGCTTGGGCTATGCAGGCTCTTTTTTGGTTCCATATGAATTTTAGAATTGTTTTTTCTGATTCTGTGAAGAATGATGGTGGTACTTTGATGGGAATTGCATTGACTTTGTAGATTGCTTTTGGCAGTATGGTCATTTTCACAATATTGTTTCTACCCACTCATGAGAATGGGATGTATTTCCACTTGTTTGTGTCATCTACTATTTCTTTCAGCAGCGTTTTGTAGTTTTCCTTGTAGACGTCTTTCACCTCCTTGGTTAGGTATATTCCTAAGTACTTTATTTATTTATTTATTTTGCAGATGTTAAAAGGGTTGAGTACTTGATTTGATTCTCTGCTTGGTCACTGTTGGTGTATAGAAGAGCTACTGATTTGTGTATATTAATTTCATATGTGGAAACTTTTCTGAATTCTTTTATCAGTTCCAGGAGCTTTCTAGAGGAGTCTTTAGGGTTTTTGAGGTAAACGATCATGTCATGAGCAAACAGTAACAGTTTGACTTCCTCTTTACTGATTTGGATGTCTTTTATTTCTTTCTCTTGTCTGATTGCTCTGGCTGGGACTTCCAGTACTATACTGAAGAGGAGTTGGTATCTTTGTCTTGTTCCAGTTGTCAGAGGGAATGCTTTCAACTTTTCCCCATTCAGTATTATATTGGCTGCGGGTTTGTCATAGATGGCTTTTATTACATTGAAATATGTCCCTTGTATGCCGATTTTGTTGAGTTTTAATCAAAAAGCGATGCTGGATTTTGTCAAATGCTTTCTCTGCATCTATTGAGATGATCATGTGACTTTTGTTTTTAATTCTGTTTATGTGGTGTATCACATTTATTGACTTGCATACATTAAATCAACCCTGCATCCCTGGTATGAAACCCACTTGATCATGGTGAATTATCCTTTTGATATGTTATTGGATTCAGTTAGCTAGTATTTTGTTAAGGATTTTAGCATCCTTAACAACAGGATATCAGGGATATTGGTCTGTAGTTTTCTTTTTTAGATATATCCTTCCCCGGTTTTGGTATTAGGATGATGTTAGCTTCGTAGAATGAATTAGGGAGGGTTCCCTCCTTCTCTATTTTGTGGAATAATGTCAATAGGGTTGATACCAATTCTTCTTTGAATGTCTGGTAGAATCCTGCTGTGAATCCATCTGGTCCTGGCCTTTTTTTTGTTGGTAATTGTTTTTTTTTCATGGATTAGAGGTTTTCTTTATTTAAACAAACAAACTAACAAAAAATCCTTTGACTGTAGCCCTTGCTACAATGTTTTCCACTGAGCTAAGAGAGAAATTGAAAGTAAACTTAGGAGCTTTTTTTCTGGGAGGGGGGAGCTCTGAACACTGTTTTATTTCTGTTTTTATATATACTTTAAGTTCTAGGGTACATGTGCACAATGTGCAGGTTTGTTACATATGTATATATGTGCCATGTTGGTGTGCTGCATCCATTAACTCATCGTTTACATTAGGTGTATCTCCTAGTGCTATCCCTCCCCAATCCCCCCACCCCACAACAGGCCCCAGTGTGTGATGTTCCCCACCCTGTGTCCAAGTGTTCTCGTTGTTCGGTTCTCACCTATGAGTGAGAACATGTGGTGTTTGCTTTTCTGTCCTTGAGATAGTTTGCTCAGAATGATGGTTTCCAGCTTCATCCATGTCCCTACAAAGGACATGAACTCATCATTTTTTATGGCTGCATAGTATTCCATGGTGTATATGTGCCACATTTTCTTAATCCATTCTATCATTGATGGACATTTGGGTTGGTTCCAAGTCTTTGCTATTGTGAATAGTGCCACAATAAACATACATGCGCATGTGTCTTTATGGCAGCATGATTTATAATCCTTTGGATATACACCCAGTAATGGGATAGCTGGGTCAAATGGTATTTCTAGTTCTAGATCCTTGAGGAATTGCCGCACTGTCTTCCACAGTGGTTGAACTAGTTTACAGTCCCACCAACAGTGTAAAAGCATTTCTATTTCTCCACATCCTCTCCAGCACCTGTGGTTTCCTGACCTTTTAATGATGACCATTCTAACTGGTGTGAGATGATATCTCATTGTGGTTTTGATTTGCATTTCTCTGATGGCCAGTGATGGTGAGCATTTTTTCATGTGTCTGTTGGCTGCATAAATGTCTTCTTTTGAGGAGTGTCTGTTCATATACCATTCAGGACATAGACATGGGCAAGGACTTCATGACTAAAACACCAAAAGCAATGGCAACAAAAGCCAAAATAGACAAATGGGATCTAATTAAACCAAAGAGCTTCTGCACAGCAAAAGAAACTACCATCAGAGTGAACAGGCAACCTACAGAATGGGAGAAAATTTTTACAATCTACCCGTCTGACAAAGGGCTGATATCCAGAATCTACAAAGAACTTAAACAAATTTACAAGAAAAAATCAAACAACCTCATCAAAAAGTGGGCGAAAGTTTTGTTGGTAATTTTTAAATTACCATTTCAATCCCGCTGCTTGCTATTGTTCTGTTCAGGATATCTAATTTTTCCTGATTTAAGCTAGGAGAATTGTATCTTTCCAGGAATTTATATATCTCTTCTAGGTTTTCTAGCTTATGCACATAAAGGTGTTCATAGTAGCCTTGAATGATCTTTTGTATTTCTCTGGTGTCAGTTGTAATATCTCTCATTTCGTTTCTTATTTGCATTTTCTCTCTTCTTTTCTTGGTTAATCTTGCTAATGGACTATCAATTTTATTTATTTTTTGAAAGATCCAGCTTTTTGTTTCATTTATCTTCTGTACTTTTTTGTTTCAATTTCATTTAGTTCTGCCCTGATCTTGGTTATTTCCTTCCTTCTGCTGGTTTTGAGTTTGGTTTGTTCTAGTTCCTGGAGGTGTGACCTTAGATTGTCAGTTTGTGCCCTTTCATTCTTTTTTGATGTAAGCATTTAGGGCTATGAACTTTCCTCTTAGCACTGCCTTTTGATGTATCCCGGAGGTTTTGATAGGTTGTGTCACTATTGTCATTCAGTTCAAAGATTTTTTTAATTTCCATCTTGATTTCATTTTTGACCCAATGATCATTCAGGAGCAGGTTATTTAATGAGCAAGAAAAAAAAACAAACAATCCTATCAAAAAGTGGGCTAAGGACATGAATAGACATTTCTCAAAAGAAGATATACAAATGACCAATAGGCCAATAAACATGAAAAAATGCTCAACATCTCTAATGATCAGGGAAGTGCAAATCAAAACTGCAATACAATACCACCTTACACCTGCAAGAATGACCATAATCAAAAAATCAAAAAATAGTAGATGTTGGCGTGGATGTAGTGATCAGGGAACACTTCTACACTACTGGTGGGAATGTAAACTAGTACAACCACTATGGAAAACAGTGTGGAGATTCCTTAAATAACTAAAAGTAGATCTACCATTTGATCCAGCAATCCCACTACTGGGTATCTACCCAGAGGAAAAGAAGTCATTGTTCATAAAAGATACTTGCACATGCATGTTTATAGCAGCACAATTAGCAATGGAAAAATTGTGGAGCCAACCCAAATGCCCATCAATCAATGAGTAGATAAAGAAACTGTAATATCTATATCTATATCTATATGTATATCTATATCTATATCTAGATAGATAGATAGATAGATAGATATGATGGAATACTACTCAGCCATAAAAAGGAATGAATTAGTAGCATTTACGGTGACCTGGATAAGACTGCAGACTATTATTCGAAATGAAGTAACTCAGGAATGGAAAACCAAACATCGTATGTTCTCACTGATATGTGGGAGCTAAGTTATGAGGACGCAAAGGCATGCGAAAGATACAATGGACTTTGGGGACTTGTGGGAAGGGTGGAAGGGAAACAAGGGATAAAATAGGGTGCAGTGTATACTGCTCAGGTGATGGGTGCACCAAAATCTCACAAATCACCACTAAAGAACTTACTCATGTAACCAAACACTACCTGTACCCCAATAACCTAGGGGAAAAAAAGCTTTTTCTAGAATTAAAAAGAAGTGGTCAGCTTGATGTTTAATTGCAGAATTGATCTTTTTTTATAAAAGAAAATGTAGTGCTTATTCAATAGCAGAAATAAAGTTATGTTTGACCTTACAAAAGATATATCTGATATCTGAAGCATTAAGATTAAGGAGGTTGAAAGTGTTCCAGAAGTAAGAATAATTACAAGAAATGCATGTCTTGTAGGCAAATGGTTCTTATAAAGTTAAGGACTTGCTTTTACATGGATGAAAGGATAAGGTTAGGATGAAGGCTTAATTGGCCTTCCATGTGTGGAGAGACATCTTTTTGTCATTCCTGTAAGAATGTTGGTGATGTATCGGGAACAAACAGTTTAAAAATCAGGTCTGAGTCCTAGGTATTAAGGTGATAAATGCTTTATGGTTGAGTTATGAGTGTCAGCTACGTCTCTGCTTGCCTTAATTAGACACCTCACCAAATCTGCGGGTGGTGCTTGAGTCACTTTATCAACAGACTCATCCTCTTGTGAATGATACGGGCCAATGGCACCCTGCTCGTCCCTGTGGGTGTGAGAGAAGGTCTGGGAGGGTGTGTGTGTGTGCTGTGTGCTCCCCATGTAAGGAATGGTATGTGAAGATCAGCTACGGAAATTAACAGGTTTGGGGTAAGCTGGGTCAAGGACATGACAGACATACACAAAATGCTCTCTTAGACAAGAACAAAACATGCTAGAAATGTGCAGGACAGGAAGCAGGGTGAGCTTTTTGCTACAGTGATCAACAAAACATGTTACTAGGTATTTTTGTCAGGAGAGTCTTAAACTTCCCAGACCCCTAAGCACTTAGCTAATTGATATCAGTTTATGAGACTGATGGTAATTTTAGTGAAGTGACATGATAAGGTGAACAGCAGTTCATATCTCTTAGACCACTACAAAGCCTTACATGGACATAATTTTCTCCTCACATTTACCATGACCCAGGGCTTGAACAGCACTTTCATTCTTATTTTCTTCAGTATCAACCATCCAAACATTAACACTCTAGTAATGGCAAGAGAATAGTTCTTAAGATTTACAAAGTTATAAAATGTCATCTGCTATATATAGGATAAGTAGACACAAGTGTCTGAATACTACTGTGGCCTAGAAATTTTAGATAGCACTTTTACTGTTGTTGCATTAAAATTTTTTTTCATTATAATTATTCACTTTAATACATATTTGTGCAATAATATATTGAGCATAATATAATATATTATATACATTTTAATTATTAAATTTAAAACGCATATTTGTCTCCCCAATAGATCACAAGCTCTTGGAGGGTAGGAGAAAGATTGTATTTTATTTATCAGAGGGTCTAGCAACAAACAGATGCTCAATAAATGTTCATTGAATGAGGGAAGTATTACCAGATGTTTTAAAAAGAAATTAACAGAAACATTTACTATGTGTTAGACTTTACAAATCATTTCATTTGTTCTTAATGGCCACTGTAAAATTTAAGTATTTTATTATTTCTAACTTGGGAAAGAAGAAATGCAGGCCTAAGGGGTTAAGTAATATGCTTGGTGTCATTGCCAGCAAGAATTGTAGCTAGGATTTGAAACCAGGTCTTCATAGCTCCATAGTTTGAGCTGTGACTTCCAGTTTAGATGAACACTCAGACAAACATTTTGAGAGAGTGTTTGTGTTTTATTCATTAAAAAGAGACTGGGTAATACTACTTTTTGTAGAAATATGAAGACAACATGAAGTTTGGATTAGTGACTCCTGGGAACTTGGTACTTTTAAAATCCTTTGACTCATAGACAGTGAAGATTTTTAGTTACTTAGTTGAATTTTTTATTCTATATAAAAACAGGTTTGGGCTGAAGAACCTGCTAGCTCCAAGTATAAATCTGGGAGGACAGGGCTAAGTCAGAGCTCACTGACTTTCTCAAAGAGGCTTGAGACATCTTTGTGCCAGCTGCGCTACTGGAAGAGGGAGTCATCAGGGGAAAAACACCCACTCTGTTTTATTAACGGAAAATTTGTCACTCTGGTTTTAATTGAAGGATTAAAAAAGAGACATGAGAATACTTCAGACATGAATTTCTGTATGATTTGGGCTCCCAGGCTTCAGAGATTCCTCTCAGTCAGAAAAAGAAGGCAAGCCATGGTCAAGAGCTCTGGCCTTTATTTTGTTTCCCTGTGAAGCATTTTGTGAGACACAGATGCAAGAGTAGGTGCCTTATTCCAGGTCATCCCAGGAAACAGCAGCAAGGGAGTGGGCGAGTTAGACAGTGAAGAAAAGGAAGTCAGAAAAGAGTTTGTGATCAAGCAAGTCACCACTGTGGCTAAACTGGCAGTCATTTTCATGAAAACTGAGCGGCCATGTAGATGGTGCATCTCGGAGTTAGGGAAGCTGAGGTGTCTGGTCCACAAGTTTCTCATTTGTCATTGGTTGATGGCTACATCTGAGACCAGTAACTGGTATAAAGGCAAGTGTTATCAACATAAGTTATATGTTTCTATTTCTAACCTTTTTCTTGTGCTTTAGTAACTTCAGTTTGTATATCAGAGAGTCAATCAATTCATTGACTATTGAAATTTACTAAATTAATTAACCTGTTGACTGAAATACCAAGCCCTCTATTCCCGCTCTCACACCTAGTCTTAGATACAGCATCACTGTGCTTATTCAATTTTTGTATTGAATAGACATAATTGTTGATTAGTCTTAAAGGAGCATCCACTTTCATGTAGCATATATTATATTCATTGTGAACATTTTTGAAGTCTCCATAATTATTCATTTTGGAAATACTATGTAATGCTAATTGCATAGATCCATTTGTAAAATGGATAATATTTTGAAAGACATTAATGTGTTTTTTCAGTATTTTTCCTCATAGGGGGTCTTTCAACTAGTTCACCTGAGGCGTCCCTGCCTCTGGGAAATTAAGATATTTAGGTAATATTAAGCTTTTGGTATGCAACATAGGATTGTACAGCAAGTTAATATTCTTACAAGCCAGGCTATTGTCTTAAGGAAGGATTTGCTAAATTTTTTTGGTTCCCTCAGTTGCCATATTAACAACAGAATTTCTTGTACCATGTTGTCAATAATCTATATTAACAATCAAGCTGGAGGTCTCAGCCTTTGCCTATCATGGGGCTCAGATGGAACTTGGAAGGAGACTATGATTAAAAAGATATAAATGAAATCTGCCTCTTCCTGACCTTGAAATGCTATGAGAAGAGTAACAGAGAAAAGGTCTAGGAGCAGAGATATTTAGATATCTGCTCAGATTTTCACTTACTTGGAATTGGTCTAGAGAGGGACAGGTATATTAGTGAGAATACTACAGGGATAGCAGAGGACTCCTGTTTCCTACATCATCTAACAGACTGCCCTGTACTGATCTAGATTGCATTCACAGTCAAATAAATTTGATTGTCTCCAGCATGATTCATCACTCAGATCCTGTTGGTTAGTTTTTCCAGCCTATTCTTGCTTTCCTTGTGGTGTAGAAAAGAGTCTAATTTGAAAGCGTTCCAGAGGGGTTTTGTGCAGTGGGGAAAGGTGGCTTCTCAGCAAAGGCTGCTGAGTGGACAGCCTGAGCTGGGGCTGAGTGGTGTTAAAGGCAGACCTCCTGTAGGCCTATGGGAGAAGTTTAGGTGCACTCAGGATAGCCAGGAGCCATCACTAGGAGCATCACTTGAACCAAGAATATCAAAAAGTTAAAAAAAAAACAAACTTCAAAGTTCCTGTGCTTCTGTCCTGGAGGTCCATAGGACCCCAAGGAATGAGATAGCCAAGGGCATCACCCAAAGGCCAGAGGATGAAAAGATAGCATAAGGACCTTATAGTTCCTCAGCACCACAAGGTCATATAAGAAGGTCCCCATACTCCTTCACTCATACACCCATTCACCACTTGCAGAGCAAAGAAGGGGGAAGGTGAGATTATCTAAGAAAAATAACATTTTTATCTTATAGAGACTAAGCACCACCTAAAGGGATTATTTTACTTATTGCATTTTATTAAGCTTTAAACAATTGGCTACTTAGTTCATTTTTTGCCCATTTAGTTAGCAGAGGAGTGGGCATGAAGAATCAAAAGGAAGATCACAGTAGCTAGCACAAAATGAAGACATTACTATTTGCTCTGCAATTCCAAAATGCAGTGTGATTTAATAGTATCTACTCTGATATAGTCATATTCTTTAGCACATCAAGTCTCCTAACCATTACATATGGGGACCTCAAACTGGCCTTTACCAAATTATCTTCATTCTACCTCTGCAATATTTCTTTTCCTTCCTTCCTTCCAGCTGGGTCTCGCTCTCTTCCCCAGGCTGGAGGGCAATAACGTGGCATGCAATCATAGCTCACCACAGCCTCAACCACTTGGGCTCAAGTGATCCTCCCATCTCAGCCTCCCGAAGTCCTGGGATTATAGGCATGAGCCACTGTGCCCAGCCCTCTGCAATATTTCTAAACTCTCTTTGTCATAGCTATCCTGCTATTGCCCTAGTCCAGACCTTTCAGCCTCACTTGGACTAAACCTTTTACACTGTGTCTTCAATTCATGGCTTGCCACTCCAGTCCATCTACAGTTTTTTTTTTGCCATGTGGATTTTACTGAACACCTCACCCCTTGCCATTTCATTGCTCCAAAATCATCTTGCCTAAATAACAAATTCCACATTCTTTAGAATGGGATTTGAAATTTTCTTGGATAGAGCTTCAATCCACCAACAAGTCTTTTTAGGATCTTTGGAAGAGCATACACATCCTCTCTTTGTGTCTGTGTTTATATTGGCCCTACTTCTTGGAAAGTCCTTCCTTTACCATCTGTATAGTCTCCTAAACTCTGCAAATTCAAGCTTTAGAACAAACGTACCTCTTCCAAAAAGTTTTTCCTAACCCATTCAGGTAAAAAGCATTTTTACTATCTCCTCTCAGCATCGTTTTCATGGTCCATGTTGGGAGAGTCTTATCTGTTCTATGAGACTATATTTTTTTTACAGTGCCTTGCTCATGATGGTTGTTGAATAAATTTTTTAAAATTTGACTGGGTAAAGGGAGGCTATATATACATTAGACTGTAATGCTTAATTAATAATGTTAAACAGATGTGTATTATTTAGTCTACATTGACACTGAATGATTTTTAAGAGATACAAATTAAATAAAAATAATTTCTTATGCCACGTAACACATCCATAAATGTTGTTGCTGATAAGTTAAACAGGAATGTGTGAAAAGTCATTGTAAACTATAACAGTTGGAGCCTATCTCAAGGCCTATAAATACCTAAAGAGGGCTCTTGCAAACTGAAGGATGGTTTTAATAGAACAAACTGTTCTATTTAGATTACATGAACACACAGTTTTAAAAACACAAAATTAGTATCTTGTTTATAGTTCTCTACCCACTGGATTTTAGCAGCTTCTTTATTTTCAAACCACTTGAAAAGAAACAAATGAAAACTTACATAACATGAATGAAGATTTTTGAGCCATGTTTTTTTTCTAATAGAAAATTTTTCTTCTTCTGAAACATCATGAGTAATTTATTCTGATGATGAACATGTTTTCAACATAATTGATGTCCTAGAACTTCAGAGTGGAGAAGCAATATTGGATTTCATATATTAAAACAGTTTGATTTTCCAACTCTAAAATATATTTGAAATGTGGACATTCTCATTGATTTTTGTCTTCATAGTCTATATTCCAAGGACACTGTATATTTTGGAGACCAATAGTGTTTTCTTTCTTTTTGATTCTTGTCTTTGTGGAGTAGCAAAATCGAGATAAGAAAGTGGAATATTCAAGTATCCTTATAAACTGTTAAAAATAGTCAACAAACTGAATAAATATCCCTTAGATGCTTGAGACTTTCATAGACTTAATTCTTGTGTGTTAGGAAAATTTTTAGTATAGGGGACCCACTTATGGAGAGGAAAATAATTCTTTCTAGTCTTCCCTACCTCCCGTTTTTCCTTCAAACAAGGGTTTGTAAAAATGAAATTTGATTCAAGAATCTAATTTGAGAATTATAAGATGAATACAAAAAGGAAATCTCTCTATTTTGAATGAAGTTAACCTTATTCAGAGACATATATCGGAGACATAATGGATGGCACCAATTTTAATCAATATCTCAAGATGAACCAGATCAAGACTGATGTTACACTTTAACAGACTAAAACAACAGGAAAATGGCCTGTCCTGAAAAGTGTGTGCACGTGAGTGTTTTTAAAGACCGATTGGGAAACTGGGCTATCATGATGTGCATTCAGTCAGAACGAAGCAGGCATTTCCTTTGCCCTTCGTGCTTGAATGGAAGGAGAGACAGGGAGGAGTGCCTCTTCAGGAGACCTCTACCTTCCTCTCCTCTGGCATGCACTGATTGACAGCCCCTCACACCTCATTTCCCTTCACTCGGTTTATATACACAGGGTGACTGTTTCTTGGGCTACATGAGTCAGTATATTTATTTGGTAGAATTGATGAGCCTTGACCCCATAAAAACTGTATTGGAATAAAACAAAACACAATCATTTTCAAATCCAGTAATTTTACAGCCTATTAAAGGACTCTTTAGAGAAATCATTATGCATTTTATTAATCTAAAAAATTCAGTGTGTTCATATGAATGCATGTTCCCTCTTGTATTGTTGTGGTTGTTACTGTTAAGTTTCCGTCTTACGAAACTGGCCCACTAGCCAAGGATAGATTTGCAGAGCGAATAGTATAGACTGATAGTCTATGGTGTATTTATTACATGATTAGTGTAGATATCTTTTCTTCTTCCCTGGTGTAGCATTTTGATAATTAGTTGCTTGCTTTCTGAAATTTAGATTCTAATTCACTCTTTAAATCTAGCTAGGAGGAAATTTAAGTTAAAATGATAAGCATTGTATCTCATATACACTAATTAAATTGTCTTTTAAAAAGATGACTTGCATGTATATCTGTTTAACATGTTTCATTGAAACTGTTGCAGTGGTATGTAATTTTAATGTAAAATAACCCTCTTTGCAGGGAATTGAGCCTTCTGCTGGATCTTTAAATTTTCAGTGTCTGTTGTCATAGTAACCAGAATTGACTCTGGTACCCACTGTGTTCAACATAAATTAATTTAAAGACACAGCGTTTGAAACAGTTTAGTCAATTTTAAGTAGGTATCTGGCTAAGCCTCAGATTTCAATGCTGTTTTTTACTTAAAATGTCATTAAACGTGTTGTTTTTATGTTAATTGTACTGATTTGTAGGATTCAGTACCTCAAATGTGATTTAAGATAAATGTGGAAAAACTGGTTCCTGAACTGCTTGTGAGATGTACACTTCTAATGATGTAAAAGGTATTTCCTTTTTTAAAACAGAGGAATGTTACGGCTTGTCTTGCCCAAATACCCTGGTATTATCTGAATATATAGTCTTGATGTCACCTAAATAAATCTTCATTTTGTATGTATTTATCAAAGATCCTTCAGCCCAGTACTGTGATAATCTTTCTAGGAGGAGGAAGCTGGCTATCTTCTGGCACTTTTTATGCGTGATAGACCCATCCCTATTACCTTGAGGAGGCATGGATTTTCTTATTAAATAATTAGAATGAGATTTAAAATAGTTTTTCATGTAACCTCTGGGGCTTTTGGTTTTCTAGGTAGATACAGTGAAAAAACCAAAGAGGAAGAGAGAGAGAGATCTAGAGATAGTTATTTTGGTGAGGTTCAAACTCATCCTGCTTTTCTTTTTTGACCTAGACAATTTTTACAGTTATTCCTACTGCATTTGATCAGTGAATATTTTATTTTTCACACTCTATTACTATTAAAGCAAATATATAGACTATACATTATGATAGATGAAGCTTAAGGAAGAGAGTAGTGATGCTTTCACAATTTATGAGATTAATATTTTTATTATAGAAAAATATTTTCCATATTTTTAGTAGTTCTATTTTTTCCAATTATAGATACTGTACCTTGTTTCTGAGGAATAACTTTGTTTTTCACAGCGCTGTTAGGCTTTATGTTATGCTTTTCTGATCATGGGAAATATCATGGCTACTATAAAGAAAATAAAATACACATCTAAAAATTTCTTCTCTTTTTAGAAAATGTGCAGTTTACTCTGAAATGGCTTCATTTCCTCTGAACCATCAAATGCCAACTTGAAGTCATCTGAACCATAATCCTTCACTTTTGGATTTAAATGATAGACTAGCGTGTAGGATTTCAGGAGCACTGCCTTCATATTTCTTCTGAAATTAGAAAGAACTCTATACATTAAATATTTAGAATTCTAGTTATACACATAAAACTCAGCTGCTACATCAGCCTAATGTTTATGTGCATGAGTTGTTTTTTATCTTGCTGTATTGATAGAAACCAGAACAAGACATTTAAGAAAAGACAGAAATCTGTTGCAGCCCTTGTGTGACTCATTGACGCCCACAAGATAGTGTCATTAATAAAGCAGCAGAGACAACACATCTGAAATTCATTGCTCCTGAGGGGATTGTTCTGCAATATATATATATCACCCATGCATACATATATATGTAGACAGAGAGAGAGAGTGTGTGTCAAAATGGAGACGTTTAAAAACTTTCTTTTTTTTGAATTAAATCCCCTGAACATCTGTCTCTAAATGAGTATGCCATCAGTCATCATGCTAAATCTTCTTTTTTTGATTACCATAAATAAATTTGTAGATTTATCACTAGATTCACTTGAGAACATGTTTTGAAAAGAAGTGTGAGAATTCCTTCAATAATAAACACATGCCTGGGAATTAAAAATAATCATAATTTAATGTGATCATGTGATCCATAATTCAATGCTTGATACGAATGAAATCTGATACAGTTTATAATGGTCCGCAGGAGGTGATAATTAAAGTTGGAGAAAAGAATCTACTAGGAAATTTCAGGGCTGAAAATTACTCTCAATTTCATCCTGAGAAACTTACATTTGATATGGTGACAGAGATTCAGAGTTGGGGAGAAAGAGGAGTCACTTTTATAGGCTCATGACCACAGCTGTCCCCTTCCCCGGTAACAGCATCCTGTGATAATGAGCTTTGTCTAAAATGCAAGGGGCTTCAGGACTCATATGACTATTAAAGTTATCCTGAAATGGATTTATAAATTCCAGCTCTGTTCATATTGCATAGTCATAAATTTAAAAAATTGAGAATAATAATATTTTTGAAAAGAATTATTTTACTCCCCCTCATTCTTCCCACCTCCCTCCACCTTTGTGCTAGTAATCTTTGGCAGTCTAGAGAGACAGCAGAATTTGCTGAAAAAGGAGTACAAAAGCAGATAATAGTGATATGGTCTGGCTCTGTGTCCCCACCCAAATCTCATTTTGAATTGTAATCTGAATTGTAATTCCCATGTGTTGGGGGAGGGACCTCATGGGAGGTGATTAGATCATGGAGGCAGTCCCACCATGCTGTTCTCATGACAGTGAGTGAGTTCTCATGAGATCTGATGGCTTTGTCAGGGGCTTTTCCCCGTTTCCCTCTTCACTTCTCCTTCCTGCCACTATGTGAAGAAGGACATGTTTGCTTCTTCTTCCATCATGATTGTAAGTTTCCTGAGGCCTACTCAGCCATGCAGTATGTCTTTATTATTAATAGTAGCATGAGAATGAACTAATACAGTCAGATTCTGCCTTGCTAAATAAGATTATAATGTAACATAATAGTCAGTCAACTGTCTTAAGATAGGATTTCCCAATGTCCTCTATCCTCCTTTTGCTTTTAGTAGCTCAGGTGTTAAACTTGCAGCATTCTTTTGTAGAATAGAGGAGTTTCCCCTTCTGCCTTTGACAATGAAGCCACAGAATACATCTTAAGGACAGAAAGGAGAGGAGAAGAGGTACAGGACATAAACATATTATTTCCTGGCCTGGTAATTTTGTTAGAGATCACAGAGAAAGCAAGAAAGATTTCCTTTCTCCATGCTAGTTATAGAGTACCTGTGATATTAAGAGTGAAAATGGTAGGAAAGGATGGAGGGCAAGGAGAAGGTATTGTCTTGCTCCCCATTTGTGATTCTGAAAAGTGGTCACCTCTCTGATTGCAACTGTATCATTTTTTAGGCCAGACTACACCAATGAGACTGCTCAGTGCTCAGGAAGGAGGCTGTGAAGTTTAGGATTTCAGTGTGGTGTGAAAACAAGTTGAGCCAGATATCTGTCATAGCAGCAGAAGCAGAAGTCGAACCAATGGACTAAAAGAAGGGTCAGTAGGAGTGGGAATTGAGGTGAAGTCTAGCCAGCCTCTGTTCTGCCCATGACAGACCTGAGGTGCAGTACACACAAGCTTTAGTTGTGAGTGCCAGAAGAGTCAGCTGCTTTCAGAAATACTAGGGCTGTCATCCTAAAAATCAGAGGACCCTGATCCTTTCCTTCTGCCATGAGGTTAACCAACGGCTCGGCTCTCAGCATACATCTTGTCATACTGCTGTCCCAAGTTCATGAGAGGCTCTGCTCCTTATTTTTTTCAGTCATGCCTCTCTTTGCACTTCAGTATATATAATTTATTTTGACTGTCTTCAAGTTTACTAATGTTTTCTTGTATCCAATCCAGTATGAATCTTATTCAATTTTTGTTTACTTTGGATATATATTTTTTCAGTCTTAAACTTATCTGTTCATTTTTGAACAGTTTTCACGTATGTCCTGAAATTTCCTAATCTCATTATATTCAACTTTTCCTTCAGATTCTCTTGCATATTTGTTAGGATTACTTTAAAGTTGTCTATTAATACTAAGATCTGGTTTGTTTTAGTATATTATTATTTCTCTCTTGACTATGGGTCATCTATTTCTCTAATTGTTCATATATCTAGTCATTTTTGATTACATACTGGATATTGTATGGATATGATAGAGACTCTAGATCCAATTGTTTTTTCTATCAGGCAGTTAAATTGTTAAATCACTTAGTCTTGGGTTGCAGTCTTTAATCCTAAAGTGTGGTGGTTCTGGGATTTTTTTTTTTTTTGAGACAGAGTCTCGCCCTGTCACCCAGGCTGGAGTGTGCAGTAGCATGATCTTGGCTCACTGCAACCTCCACCTCCCGAGTTCAAGCAATTCTCATTCCTGAGCCTCCCTAGTAGCTGAGACTACAGCCGTGTGCCACTACACCTTTCTAATTTTTTGTATTTTTAGTAGAGATGGGGTTTCACCCTGTGTTAGCCAGGATGGTCTTGATCTCCTGACCTCGTGATCCACCTGCCTCGGCCTCCCAAAGTACTGGGACTACAGGTGTGAGCCACCCCACCCAGCCTCTTCTGGGATTTTAATGGAAATCCTGAGGTACTTCATAAGCCAGTCAAACTTGATATAACTCCAATTCCCAATCTTGACTCTCCTGTAGTGTGCATCCACTAAAGTCATTGTTAACTGCTGCCTTCCTGCAAGCTCCTTGGAGTCTCACCCTAACTGTCGGCAGTTTAGTTTGAATGGGGGTTATACGTAGATTGTGGGGTTTTCCTTTCTGTAACACCCTCCCTTCCAGAATTTCTCCCTCTCAATATCCAGCCACTCGGGCAGCCCCCAGATCTCTCATCTGATTTTTCCAGTAATAATGTTTTGTTTGAGCTCTATCTATCCTGAGCTGTTTTCAAATCCTGACAATTTTCAAATATGACAATTTTGTCACTGTTTAGTGGCTTCAAATACTAGTTTTTTTCCACTTAACCTTCTAATTGTTATCAGCAGGAGAGCTAGTCTGATATAAGCTACTTTGCCTTTATTGAAAGCCAGAATTCCTAAAGTGGAAATGTGCTTCAGTGTATAGACCAAGAATAGTAGGTGATAAGGTTCAAAATACAAAAAAAAAAAAAAAAAAAAAAAAAAAAAAAGCTTAATCATGTATGGCTTCTTAAGCCTTGGCAAAGAGGTTGATGTTTATTCTAAGCACTATACAGGCATTACCAGGAAATTTTAAGCAAAGGAGTGCTTCAATCTTATTTATGAATACAGTGGTAATTCTACATGAAAATATGCTAAATGATAATATCGGTAGTTCTACATGGAAATGGTAAATAATAGTACTAGATAGTGTTTATTAATAATAAAGTGTATGTCAGACAATAAGAAGTGAGATAACATAAAACTTTATAGTGGGAGATGATACTGATGATTTACACAGGCAATGATACTCACCACCTGACTTATTAGGAAATAAAAGAGAAATCATTATGGCTTTAAAAATTGGGATTGTTTTGATAACTGAGGATGAGTCCTTTATTCACTCATTTATTGAATGCTATCTAGCTACTGTTCTAGATACTAAGGATACAATAGGAAATAAATACATCCTCTGGAGAAATGTAAGACAAGTCTATGTAGTTTTGACATTTTATCTTTGACAACCCCGAATATGGTCAGAGAGTTACCTTCTCAATGAGATCTGGTAATTGAACATTTCTTTAGCTTCTTTTACTAGAGATCAAATTTGAATCCCAAGTTACAGGAAAAAAAATACATAATAAAAAACTCTTCAAATCATGGATAAGGCATGACAATAACAATTCCTTTTAACATGAGTTCCAATTTGATGAAATAAATTATCATTTTTATATTACCAAAGATTATTTCTGACAGAAGAACATGGACTACTTTACACTTCTCCTGGCAGAATGATGAGCTAGGGTTGCAGTTTATCTGTAAATGTTTTAGTCTCACTTAGGAGGCTATAAAAATGATTTAAATTAGGAAGAAATTCTCCTGTCAGTTGCAGAAGGAAAACCATGAGCCTCCTAAGGAAAATCTCTGAGTTTGTGCGTGTATGCGTGTGTGTGTGTGTGTGTGTGCAAGTGTGGCCAGCTCAAAAGCCATCAGCCAAATAATAAAACTAAAATAAATATTTACAGATCCATTGCATGCAACTCTGTTCTCTTGGTTTGTCAGGGAATCATACTTAACTTTCTTATTTGAGGGCTTTTGGCTCAATTCTGAATAAACAGTGCACATCCATGTGGGAGCAATGAGGAGGAACTGTAGCATCTGGTTTGGCTTTAAAAATAACTTCCTACTTATGTAACTGAGATTTTACCAAAGATCAATGAGCTTTTTCAGGTCTGAGACCTAAGGTTGGATGGCATGAAATAGTTCCTTTGGAAGCTGTTGATTCATGTAGCACTGTTATTTTGAAAGAAAAACATTCCTACCCAAGAAGCAGATGTTAACAGACCATAGCCCTAGAGTCATAACTCTAGGTTATTGAGATCTAAGTTTTTGTTCTCAGCTTCATTTACAATCATTACTTTTAGTTATTTATTTATTGATCTTGTACCACACATTTCTTCTAGTCTGTACAAAATGTCAACTTAACTGGGGTGAGCAAATCTGCATTCACAATCAAGCAAGCGTGCTTGGTTACAACACAACATGGTGCCTATTGGCTCATTGTTTCTAGATGACAATGTTATTCATGATGTTGCGTGCTTCCAAGACAAAAACCACTTCGTTGCATTAGCAGCTAAACCCTGTGATGCCTTTGGAATATGATATTGTAGAACCGTCTTTAGCTTCTCAGCTCTGGGGAGTTGTAGAACATGTTGAAATCAGAATTTATTTGTGGTCCATCTGAAAAAAATATTCATCTGGGTTCTCTTTTAAAATTCCTTTGTAAGATGTTTTTCTTCAATGACAAATGCATCTGTAAATGGAAAGTACTTTCTGAAGAATTCTGAACTTTGACATTTTATAATAAATGTCCCACCATCTCTGGTAAGTAGGAGACTAAAAATATTAAACCAGTGTATAATAATAGATACTAATCATAGGTCCTATGCAATACTTCTGGGGGGATGAATAGGATTAACAAGTGGGTTTCCATACTAATTTATTGACACATCGTAAGACATTTCTATAACTTATACATTTTTCCTGTGTTCCCCTTTCTTATTCTTTATTTTCTACAGCATATGAAATTGCTGCTCCTGTAAAATGAGTCTGAGATTCAGGGGACACTGAAATACTGGACGTGATGTATATTTTAGAAAGAAAGTTTGTGCAGGTCTACCTCCACATATCATCAAAAAGATAGAAAAAAATAAAAATAGGAAGACCACATGTCTTGAAGGCGGTAGTGATATCCAGCATATATTTATGGTTTGTCATCCTGTCATCTGATAATTAGCTGTTGATTTAGCTGTTGTGGTTGTTTTTTAAAATAATTTTTGTCTCTATTGAACTCTAGGAAAATAATTTGTGCATCCTAATTGGCTATATTTGCCTTATTTGTGTGAATTATGCAAATTTTAGTCACTTCTATACCCCAAATAATCAAATTACTGTGCTAATAAAAACAGACTGCATATGCTTAGGCCATAGACTCTACCTTCATGTGCTACAAGAAACATTGTTGCTTTTCTCAATCAGATTGAAGGTAACAAAAAGTTTTTTCATGGAAAAGGAAATAAACCCTGAAAGATTTTAGAGAAGCATTATGCAGTGTAGAAAAGAATGGAGCAAACACTCGAGAAAAGAGATTTGATGAAAGATTGAGTGGGGTAAATTTGGAAAACTTTTACCTCTAAAAGAGTTAAATTTATATATATACATATCAATATTTCAATAAACATTGAATAATATTAATTTACATTTTGTTACTTATTATACCCTAAATGCGTACCCAGAACTCTGCTGGAGGAACACATAGTTAAAGCTCATATCCTTGATGTTTTAACTTTTAAGCCAATACCCAAATTTACATATTCTCCAGGTGACTGGTTGTGCAAAATATTGTTTGATTTGGCAGATTCCCTCCACATTCTTTTAGAAACTTGATAGAGACAAAATAATAGGATGTCTCTGTTAGCCATCTATGAAGCTGATTATGAGGTTATTGTAATGGAGATTAACTTTTAGAAAATGACTGGCAATAACTTTGTCATTAAATTGCATGTAAGAACTGAAATTCTCCATGCTGACCCAATCTCAATCTTTGTTTGGTCTTCCCTTCACTCGGAGTGGATTGTTTTCTTGCTTTGTCTTTCCCATGATTATCTGATGCCTACCCTCAAAGAAGCCCTCCACCTCTTTGAAATCAATAGTCTACATTCCTGAGGTTGCAGGCCTCCTATGTTATTTTGAATCCATTGCTTCCACTTTGTGCCTTTACTGAAAGAAAAATTTAGAAACATGGTGAGTTTTCTTGGCATCTTATTATTTTCATATTTTCTTTTTCTGTAAAAAATTTTTCATCCCAGCAAATAAAATGCAATACAGTTTTCAAAGTCAAACAAAACCCAGCAAGTTCACATATGGTATTTCCTTTCTAAATATTTCTCGTCTTCTTTAACTTGGCATTCTGGTTGTGTCAATGCTGAGACTCATCAATATTATTTGTGTGTGATTTGACAAAACCCATTTCCTTAGCTCCTATCCCAGAGATAATTTTTGTTTTGTTTTTCTTTGTGCTGTGAACAGTCAATGCCTTCTTAGCTGTCATATAATCTTTAGGGATGCTATTGGGCTCTTGGGATAAATATTCCTTTATTCAAAGAAATGATCTATGAGGGTAGGCTAGACTCAGCAGCAAACCCTGGTAGTGTTTGACCCATCACATCAAGAACCTTAGAAGCACTTGTATGATTGGGAAGGAGAAGAAGGGGATGTGAAATAATTGTATTATCAGGGTCTCTAGCCTCTCTGCTCCTGTGCTAAAAAGATACTAGATGAGTAGCCCCAGGAGGAAGTAATAGTGAAGAGAAATGCTTTAAAGTAGTTTCTCAAACTTAGCAAACTTTGTGGACTCCCAAAAAGGCATACGAAGATAAAAGGCTGAGCGATATGTTCTTCTCATGAATTGGGTGATTAAATATCTGAACTGGGGAACAAACTCTTACCTTACGTGGGCCCTATAAGTAAAGGAAAAAAAGGAAGGCATTTGGCTGTGGTGTTTTAAGAGAATAGTTATACTTAAAACACCTCCAATGTATCCCATTTTTCTGGATCCTTTTCAGACAAGCAAATGCTGAGGGAATTCATTACCACCAGACCAGCCTTACAAGAGCTCCTGAAGGAAACACTAAACATGAAAAGAAAGGACCATTACCAGCCACTACAAAAACACACTTAAGTACACAAACCAGTGACACTGTAAAGCAACCACATAAACAAGTTTGCAAAATAACCAACTAACATCATGTTGGGAAGATCAAATCTACAAATATCAATACTAACCTTAAATGTAAATGGGCTAAATACCTCAATTAAAATACACAGAGTAGCAAGCTGGATAAAGAACCAAGACTCGCTGCTACACTGTCTTCAAGAGACTCATCTCACATGCAAAGACACATATAGACTCAAAATAAAGAGATGGAGGAAAATCTACCAAGCAAATGGAAAATGGAAAAAAGCAGGGGTTGCAATCCTAGTTTCTGACAAAACAGACTTTAAACCAACAAAGATCAAAAAGACAAAGAAGGGCATTACACAATGATAAAGGGTTCAATTCAACAAGAAGACCTAACCTGTCCTAAATATATACACACCCAACACAGATGCACCTAGATTCATAAAGCAAGTTCTTAGAGACTTCCAAAGAGACTTAGACTCCTACACAATAATAGTGGAAGACTTTAACACCCCACTGACAGATCATCAAGACAGAAAGTTAACAAAGATATTCAGGACCTGAACTCAGCTCTGGATCAAATGGACCTGATAGATATTCACAAAAGTCTCTACCCCAAAACAACAGAATATACTTCTGTATTAGTCCATTCTCATGCTGCTATAAAGAACTGCCTGAGACTCGGTAATTTATAAAGGAAAGAGGTTTAATTTACTCACAGTTCTATAGGGCTTTGGGGGGCCTCAGAAAACTTACAATCATGGCAGAAGGGGAAGCAAACACATCCTTCTTCACATGGCAGCAGGAACAAGAGTGAGTGAAGTGGGGAAGCTCCTTATAAAACCATTTGATGTCGTGAGAACTCAGTCACAGTCTTGAGAACAGCATGAGGATAACCACCCCCATGATTCAATTATCTCGCACCAGGTCCCTCCCATGACACATGGGGATTATGGGAACTACAATTCAAGATGAGATTTGCTTGGGGATACAGCCAAAACATACCAACAGCTCATTGCCACAAGCTCTTATTCTAAAATTGATCACACAATCAGAAGTAAAAGACTCCTCAGCAAATGCAAAATAACTGAAATAATAATAAACAGTCTCTCAGACCACAGTGTAATCAAATTAGAACTCAAGACTAAGACATTCACTCAACACCATACAATTACATGGAAATTGAATAACCTGTTCCTGAATGACTTTTGGATAAATAAGAAAATTAAGGTAGAAATCAAGAAGTTCTTTGAAACTACTGAGAACAAAGATACAACATACCAGAATCTCTGGGACATAGCTAAGACAGTGTTAACAGGGAAATTTACAGCACTAAAAGCCCACATCAAAAAGTTAGAAAGATCTCAAGTTAACAACCTAATATCACAACTAAAAGAACTAGAGAACCAAGAACAAAGTACAAAGCTAGCAGAAGACAAGAAATACCTAAAATCAGAGCTGAACTGAGGGAGATTGAGACACAAAAATCATTCAAAAGATCAATGAATCCAGGAGCTGGTTATTTGAAAAAATTAATAAAATAGATAGATTAATAAAGAAGAAAAGAGAGAAGAGATTCAAATAAATACAATCAGAAACAACAAGAAGATATCACCACTGACCCCACAGAAATAATAATAACAGTCAGAGAATATTACAAACACCTCTATGTACATAAACTAGAAAATCTGGTAGAAATGGATAGATTCCTGACACATACACCCTTCCAAGACTAAACCAGGAAGAAATTGAATCCCTGCAGCAAACCACCATGGCACATGTATACCTATGTAACTAATCTGCGTGTTCTGCACATGTACCCCAGAACTTAAAGTATAATAGAAAAAGAAAAAAAAAGAAATTGAATCCCTGAACAGACCAATAACAAGTTCTGAAATTGAGGCAGTAATAAATAGCCTACCAATCAAAAAAAGCCCAGGATCAGACAGATTCACAGCTGAATTTGAGCAGATGTACAAAGAAGAGCTGGTACCATTCCTACAGACACTATTCCAAAAAAATTGAGGAGGAGGGACTTCTCCCCAACTCATTCTATGAGGCCAGTATCATCCTGATATTAAAACCTGGCAGAGATACAACAAAAAAAGAAAACATCAAGCCAATACCCTTGATGAACATTGATGCAAAAATCCTTAACAATATACTGGCAAATCAAATCCAACAGCATGTCAAAAATCTTATCCATCACGGTCAAGTAGGCTTCATCCCAGGGATGCAAGATTGGTTCAACAAATGCAAATCAATAAATGTGATTCATCACATAAACAGAACTAAAGACAAAAACCACATGGTTATTTCAATAGATGCAGAAATGGCTTTTCATAAAATTTGGTATCCCTTCATGTTAAAAACTCTCAATAAACTAAGTACTGGAGGAACATACCTCAAAATAATAAGAACCATATGTAATAAACCCACAGCCAACATCATAATGAATGGGCAAAAGCTGGAAGCATTCCCCTGGAAAACCAGCACAAGACAAGGATGCCCTCTCTCACCACTCCTGTTCATCATAGCATTGGAAGTTCTGGCCAGGGAAATCAGGCAAGAGAAAGAAATAAATGGCATTATTTTAAAATTGGAATAATTGCCTTCACCTCTTTTTACCAAAATGTTAAGGTTGAAGTATTTTTAGCATCTCAGGACAGTTACTCTCATCATATATTAAACTAAATCTCCTAGAAGTAAGCTATCCACATCCATATCACTTCAATCTCAGAAATGAATGTCTCAATGGGTACTGTGTACCCAAATCATCTGCTGGAATAAAACCTCTGTCTGTGACAGGAACAGTCCAAAAAGGAAGCTAGAAGTCAGCCCATCACGCGGTTGCTTGATCAGAATCACATGGTGAGAAACTCCATATATCCTCCTGATATTCTGAATGGCCTGTTGGGTGAGATTCTCCCTTTCTCCCAATTCCCCTTTCCTCCCACAGTGAGAGTTCTAGCCTTACAGATGACAATATGTTAGATTCCTTGTGGATGCTAGGGAAGGGAAAAGGTAATTAAATAATGAATTTGAGCCTGATGTGGTAAGATTATGTTCATAGATCCCATTTGCTGAAGGTTTTTGTCAAGTCAGACTCTCTTTTCCTTAGCCCATGTATTTTGCTCTTGTGAGCAACGTGGGGAAACAGTTAAAAGGCTGAGCATGAATGGCTTCTCCTTGCTGGAAAGGTGTCTATATGCCTTATCAACTGTAGGTAAGCCAGATCATCTTGCCATATATAAGACACACATGAGTCATCAACATCTTATCCAGGAAGACACAATTACAGCTTGATCCCTTCTGTAAAAGTTCTTCAGGATACAGAGAGGACATGCCAACTAGAGCATAAGTATGTTTGCCTGAAATCAATAATTAAAATTCATTCTCCAAATTTGGGCTTTTTATGCTAAATCAAGACTTGAAATTTGGGTACTGACAAGCTAATATTCTGCTTCTTAAACAATGCCCAGAAAATAGTTACTTGAATTAAGTGTATCGTTATTAAAATAATTAAAATTATACCTTTTGTAAGGTAATACATTTTCAAGACATCACACTGAGCCTCTTTTCAATGATTCAAAATGAAGAAGTTAAATTTAGATAAATATCAGGATTAATCAATAAAAAAGTTAGAGTAATACTAAAAACTGATATGATCTGCATTTAAAACAGTTCTGCTCAGTTCAACAAACATTTATTGAATGCATATTATATCCTATACTAATGATAAAATGATGAATAAAACATTCTTGTCACTTAATCTCAGTTAAGGGAGGAGAGAATTGATCTAAACAATAATACATGTGAAAAATAGGCCATAGAATGTGGTAATGGATGATGCATAGTAGACTTTGGAGACAGACAGGACTTAATTAATTAAGAGTTAGAGCTCTTGCTCTTGCTCTAACTCTGTGTTTTTACGTAAGCTACTTTATTCTTCCCTACCTTTGCTTTATCATTTTTGGCACAAAATAGGCATTCAATAAATAGAAGCTAACAACAACAATAAAATATGTATTGGCTACAGAAGTAATATTCCATAGAGAATGATTTTGGGAAGTTGATCCAGGAAGGCTTGTAAGAGGAGATTATGTGTCCAAAGGGTTTTGATACAGGAATAGAAATTTGCTAGGTAGTTAATATTTATAAAAAGACTTCAGGCAAATAAGACATTTTCAAAGGCAGAGGAGGCAGGAGCTCTAAAACCTGGTAACAGTTTAATATTGCTGTTGCATTCATTAGTTACAGAAAAGTAATGAGAGATGAGGCTGGAGAAGAGGCAGAAGCCAGTTTATTAAGAGCCTTTGCCCTGACAAGAAGTTTGAACTTGATCTTTTAGGACAGAGAGTGAAGATATACTTTTCTTGTAATGAGTTTTTTTTGTTTCAGCTTTGCTTTATTTTCATTTATTTTATCCAAGGTTTAAAAATGGGATATTGCCCTTAAACGCTGTAATTTTTGGCTTCTCTTGAAAATTTGCCACCATTAATCTGCATTTTCTCATGGCAGCTATTGATTGGAGATAAGTAATGTCCGCCTCTTGACAGGAGCTTGTGCTCTCTTAATGGGGAATGAGAATACTTGGAGGGTTTTAAGTTGATTTGTTATGTGGTGAGCTATGTCATAGGACTCTCCTTGTGTTTTTTCACTGTAGTTGAGGAGGAGGAGGCCAGGAGTTGAGAAGGGGTAAGTGGATATGACACTGCCCAAAGCTAAGTTAATGGAAGAAGAATACATAATGTGATTCATGTTGGTTAGAGAAAGACACTTTAAAAAAAAGCAAAATAAAGTTAAACATTCCTCTAGAAAAGGGGATGGGAATTTCATATATAGAGTTGGTAACTGTTATTGGTTGGAAATTAACTCTTGCGGGACAAGATATCTGAATTTTTAAAAAAGATATCACTAAAGAAAAACAGAAAAATAAAATTAAGCTGCAGTACTAAATGGACAATCAACCCCAATATTCTTTCTCTCCTCTTCTCAGAACTGGAAATTCCCTGTCTCCCCTTAACCAGCACTGGAAGCAGATGGGAAGAGAATAGCTGTGACTGACTCACACTCTAACCCAGCAACCCTTAGCATACAAGTGGGAGACCATAAAGTTTTTCAAGACCCCAGAAGAGGCCAAAGGTCTGATAATTGCTAGGAGAAGGTCCACTATCCAAGAAGAGAAGAGGAAAAGGAATTAAAATCTCCAAGCACTGGGGATGCAAGAAGAGAGTAGCATAGGAGAGAAAGGAGTCCATGGGGTGACCCTGCCATTGGAGGGAAATCCATGTGGGTACGTGCAGGGAGTCTAGGAATTGAAGCCGTAGTGATCATTTACAAGAATGAGGGTTAGGTAAAGTAAGGGATGCAAAGCCACCTGTAGTCTATTCTAACCTCACTCCACCACTCTATACAATCTGTTTTATCATCTGAAACATTAAGTAAAGACCTGTTTGGGTCTTCTTCGGAATCCCATACATTTGAGTTCATTAGTCAGAAAAAGGGAAAATACTACCACCCCTTCTTGGAATGGCAGTCATGTACACTTTTATAATGAGAGATTGGGCAGCAAAGGGGGCCCCTTGTGGACCTCACTCAGCCAGAGAAGGAGGCAGAATGTTTCCTTCACTATCTATTCCCCTCCCCAGAGAAACATTACATATTGTTCCCTTCATGCACTTAAGAGAAGGTGCCGGGGTTACAGATAGATATGTCGCTAGCTGTAGAGCACAGGGTGAATTGGGATGTCCATGTACAAGACTAGGGACAGCAGAATCAGTTCAAAGACTTTAAAAATAATTAGGAAAAAATGGAAGGCCTTTTTCTAAGGCTTAGGAGTGTGGGTAGAGAAGAGATGATGCCATGATATACCATGTCTCTGGGGCTTTTCTGTATTCCTCTTCCCCTGTATACTGTATTGCCCTCATTCCCTATTTATTCAAAGTCTGTGCGACCTCCACTGTGAAGACTTCCATGAGAAAATTCAGATATTTCTTCTTTTGTGGACACTTTCTACCTTACAAGTAAGTTAATTTTAATTGAAGGAAGAGTTTTTTCAGAACCTGTTGGCCTGCTCACTGGAATGTAAGTTCCTTAAATCTAGGGCACAGTGTCTTTGAGAACTGCAATCACCTACATCAACATGACACAGCTATTAGGACTAAGAACAGAGACCACCTGTGTCAACATAAGTTAGTATTTTTTTCCGTGAAACATTTGTCCAAGAAAGATAAGACTGTAACCAATAAATAGTTTGCACTTTTTGCATCAGGTAATTCCTGCAAACCAATTTATCTGAGATAACACTCTGCTTGACTAGGCAAATAGCTCACTTATCAAACAACAATTTATTCATTAAAACCCTCATCTTGCTCCGATGACCAATACTAAGCTATTATGTCCTGACCACTGCTCCAACTCAATCCATTTTCTACTTTTAAACTAGCTGAGTTAGACCTCCAAATCCTATACATACCTTATTCTGTACAACATTGCTAAGGCTGTCTAGGGGATGTTCTCTCTTACTACAGTGAGGGAGGCTATCTGGTGGTGATATTTTGACGTATTCAACATCTTTTGGTCTAAATCCATCGTGAAATATTTATGAAGCTCATGGCAGTGCTTAATAAATATTTTGTGAAAGAAGTATTTAATAGGAAAATCAACATGATGATGTTGGTAGATAGGAAAGTCAAGGATACTTCAAAAGTATGAAGTTAACTTGTGCCATCACTTAAGAGGGCAAAAACACAAGAGCATATTTTCAGTGAGAAGACAGTGATTTCAATTCTAGGTATGTCGTTTGACATTTCTGGGATGTGGAAATAGAGAGGTCTGATACAGATGCCCTATGCTCAGTGATGAAAGACCCCCAGGAATAAGATTTGTGAGGAGGGTTGGGAACTTGTTTTCTTAATTAGTGGTTCTCAAAGTATGATCTTCAGGCCAGCAACATCAGCACCACTGGGGACTTTGTGGAAATGCAAATTTTGGTTCCCAGGCCACACCTACTTAATGGAAAAGCCTGGGATGGAGTTCAACTATCAGTGTTTTAAGAAGTCCTCCAGGTGATCTGCTGTACCATGAAGTTTGAGGACCATTACCTCAAAAATTAATCAGAACTACCAAGCTCTAATGCTCAATGCTATCCAGACTTCTGGTGCTAAACCTACTAAGGCATGCTAACATTGTGTTCTTTGTACAGCGAGGTCCTCCCTAAAAGGGGATCTAAGAGGCTATAAATAAAAGCAATGAAAGCTTTTACTTTATGGATTTAAATGCTGGCTATACCACTTTCTACTTATGTGTCTTAGGAAGTAAAATTGCTTAACCTTTTTAAGGCTAGGGTCCTCATCTGTAAAATGGGAATGCTAATGGTACTTATTTCATTGAATTCTTCTGATGATTAAATGAGTTCATATATGTAAAGTGCTTAAAGCTGTCATAAGTTTGCTGCTTTTAAAATCTTTACTCATTTAGAAAGTCACTTGCCCCCCGCCCCTCCCCTTTTTTTTTTGAGGTGGAGTCTCACTGTGTTGCCCAGTCTGGAGTGCAATGGCGCGATCTCCGCTCACTGCAAGCTCCACCTCCCGGGTTCACGCCATTCTCCTGCCTCAGCCTCTCCAGTAGCTGGGACTACAGGTGCCCGCCACTACACCCAGCTAATTTTTTGTATTTTTAGTAGAGATGGGGTTTCACTGTGTTAGCCAGGATGGTCTCGATCTCCTGACCTCGTGATCCACCCCCCTCGGCCTCCCAAACTGCTGGGATTACAGGTGTGAGACACCGTGCCCAGCCCCCAGCCTTTTTTTTAACCGGCCTAACTAAATATTTAGTCTTTTCAAGTTTACCTCAAACCTCTCACATGTAAAAAGCCTCTACTTGTTAGCCCTAGAGTTAATTATATTATATTGCTTGGCTCATAGGAGGTATTTAATAAACACATTAGTTGACTGAATGAGCACTCTAGTCCTCATTTCTTTATTTCTTCTCTGAATTTTATAGATTTATTATCAGTACCTCTTATTTTGACACTAAACTATACCTTGTATTTATGCCTTGCTTCCTAATCATATTATAAGCTCTCGGAGAGGAAATATTGTGCTTTACTTACCTTGTCCACCTAACACAGCATCTGGCAGTGCTAACCAAAAAAACAGAATTCATTAATAATTTGTGCAAAATGAGGAATTTTTTGGTCACAAATCCATTTATCCTAAGTTTTCCAATTTATTATTTTCCTCATCTCACAACCATTTCAAAATTTTAAACTTCTACCACTTTCTCCCAAGGATCACAAGATTAAAAAAAACAGAATTTTTTTCCCATTTCTGATGTCAGCCAGTAAAATCACTCTTATTATGTTGAACCTCCATGTCAACCACATAAATTCAGCCTAACATTCCTAAAATTATTCCTTAAATCAAAGCTAGGGTGTGACCTATTACTCTGGGTTTTTTTTTTGGTTTTTTGTTTTGTTTTGTTTTGTGGTTTTTTTTTTTTTTTTTTTTGTGAAGGAGTTTTGCTCTTGTTGCCCAGGCTGGAGTGCAGGGCAGGATCTCAGCTCACTGCAACCTCCGCCTCCCAGGTTCAATCGATTCTCTTGTCTCGGCCTCCTGAATAGCTGGGATTACAGCGCCCACCACCATGCCCGGCTAATTTTTTGTATATTTATTTATTTAGAGACGGAGTTTTGCTCTTGTCACCCAGGCTGGAGTGCAATGATGAGATCTTGGCTCACCGCAACCTCTGCCTCACAGGTTCAAGCTTTGTTCCTGCCTCAGCCTCCCGAGTAGCTGGGATTACAGGCATGCGCCACCACACCTGGCTAATTTTGTATTTTTAGTAGAGACGGGATTTCTCCATGTTGGCCAGGCTGGTCTCAAACTCCTAAACTCAGGTAATCCACCTGCCTCAGCCTCTCAAAGTGCTGGGATTACAGGCATGAGCCACTGCACCCGGCCTGACCTGTTAATCTCAAGCCAGAATAATGGCATGCTCTATCTCTCCAGAAGGACACCTTTATGGCTAAGAAACGATGTTGCTTATCCTCTATGTAACTCTATTTTACCAGCAGCTTACTTCAGCTTTCCTTTAACCTATCTAGTAAGCTCACTGCTTTGTGTAGCACTGAATTGAAATTCTGCTGGCACAGAGGATTTAAAATTTCCCATCTTACATAGTTATGAACGTCCTTTATACATATAGAGAATTAATCTAATTTATATAATGAAAGGCGAACATTAGAGCCAAATAAATCTGATATCAAAATTTAAGCTTTGTTACTAGTTTGCTTTGTGACCTTTAGTAAACTACTCAACACATATGAGCCTCTATTTACTCATCTGTAGACAGGGACATAAATATTCACTTATGATGTTGTGTGTGGAGATTAAATAAGACAAGTTAAGTACCCAGCATATGAAAAATATTCAATAAATGATGAATCATAACAAAACAAATAAAGAGAGCAAAGTAGTGTAAATATCAGAAACAAAGGCCATTCTAGAGTCTAGAGACACATTGGCATTATGAAAACATGATCTCTGGTATTGTGGAATTAGTTCTATTCTGAAATTCTATTTAGATTTTATTCAAGAGTGGCCCCATCGAATCTCAAATTACTTTACCTTTGATAATTGATCTTCAAGTAAGATCTCCTAATTAATTATGTAACTGAAAGATCTCTGCCACACTTCTATCCTGAGAGATTGTTCATGGTTCACATGTGACTTCGTAGACCAGGAAATCTCATAACCCCTAGGCAAAGGCTTGCCGCAGCTATTCACTAAGCACATCTCAGTACCTCCTCTGGAAAATCTTGAGTGTCCTTTCTCCAGGATCTGTGGAAATAGTTGTACTCTCCAAAGGCTCTTTTCATTTTTCTCCATAAAACTCTAGAGGGAACAGTGAGAAACTGAAAATCCAATGATATTTTGTTTCCTTTTATCCAGAAAGACATGTGCATTCAAGAGGAAAGCAGAAAAGTCTCTGGGTAGGCAGGACCCAGGTGCTCTGGATGGCAGAGATTGTTCTGAAGGGCTGTTTGGAGATAAGAATATAGTAATATACAAGCATGTCATATGATTTGTAAGAATATTATTTTGTGGGGAAAAGCTGGAAGGATTCTCCTTGAAAACTGGCACCAGACAAGGATGCCCTCTCTCACCACTCCTATTCAATATAGTATTGGAAGTTCTTGCCGGGGCAATCAGACAAGAGAAAGAAATAAAGGGCATCCAAATAGGAAGAGAGGAAGTCCAATTATCCCTGTTTGCAGGCAACATGATTCTATATCTAGAAAACCCCATAGTTGTGGCCCAAAAGCTCCTTCAGCTGATAAACAACTTCAGCAAAGTTTCATGTATGAAAATCACTGGGGGGTAGAGCCAAGATGGCTGAATAGGAACAGCTCCGGTCTACAGCTCCCAGTGTGAGCGATGCAGAAGACGGGTGATTTCTGCATTTCCAACTGACGTATGGGGTTCATCTCACTAGGGAGTGCCAAACAGTGGGTGCAGGACAGTCGGTGCAGTGCACTGTGTGCAAGCCAAAACAGGGTGAAGCATTGCCTCACTCAGGAAGCACAAGGGGTCAGGGAGTTCCCTTTCCTAGTCAAAGAAAGGGGTGACAGACAGCACCTGGAAAATCGGGTCACTCCCACCCTAATACTGTGCTTTTCCAATGGGCTTGGAAAACGGCACACCAGGAGATTGTGTCCCACACCTGGCTCAGAGGGTCCTACACCTGTGGAGTCTCGCTGATTGCTAGCACAGCAGTCTGAGATCAAACTGCAAGGCAGCAGCGAGGCTGGGGGAGGGGCGCCCGCCATTGCCCAGGCTTGCTTAGGTAAACAAAGCAGCCAGGAAGCTTGAACTGGGTGGAGCCCACCACAGCTCAAGGAGGCCTGCCTGCCTCTGTAGGCTCTACCTCTGGGGGCAGGGCACAGACAAAAAGTCAGCAGTAAGCTCTGCAGACTTAAATGTCCCTGTCTGACAGCTTTGAAGAGAGTAGTGGTTCTCCCAGCACACAGCTGGAGAGCTGAGAACGGGCAGACTGCCTCCTAAAATGGGACCCTGACCCCCGACCAGCCTAACTGGGAGGCACCCCCCAGTAGGGACAGACTGACACCTCACTCGGCCAGGTACTCCTCTGAGACAAAACTTCCAGAGGAACGATCAGATAGCTGAATTTGCAGTTCATGAAAATCCGCTGTTCTGCAGCCACCGCTGCTGACACCCAGCCAAACAGGGTCTGGATTGGACCCCTAGCAAACTCCAACAGACCTGCAGCTGAGGGTCCTGTCTGTTAGAAGGAAAACTAACAAACAGAAAGGACATCCACACCAAAAACCCGTCTGTACCTCACCATCACCAAAGACCAAAAGTAGAAAAAACTGCAAAGATGGGGAGAAAACAGAGCAGAAAAATTGGAAACTAAAAAGCAGAGTGCCTCTCCTCCTCCAAAGGAACGCAGATCCTCACCGGCAACAGTACAAAGCTGGACAGAGAATGACTTTGACGAGTTGAGAGAAGAAAGCTTCAGACAATCAAACTACTCTGAGCTACAGGAGGAAATTCAAACCAATGGCAAAGAAGTTAAAAACTTCGAAAAATAATTAGACGAATGTTTAACTAAAATAATCAATGCAGAGAAATGCTTAAAGGAGCTGATGGAGCTGAAAGCCAAGTTTCGAGAACTACGTGAAGACTGCAGAAGCCTCAGTAGTAGATGCAATCAACTGGAAGAAAGGGTATCAGTGATGGAAGATGAAATGAATGAAATGAAGTGAGAAGGGAAGTTTAGAGAAAAAAGAATAAAAAGAATCGAAGAAACCCTCCAAGAAATATGGGACTATGTGAAAAGACCAAACCTACGTCTGATCGGTGTACCTGAAAATGATGGGGAGAATGGAACCAAGTTGGAAAACACTCTGCAAGATATTATCCAGGAGAACTTCCCCAATCTAGCAAGGCAGGCCAACATTCAGATACAGGAAATACAGAGAACACCACAAAGATACTCCTCGAGAAGAGCAACTCCAAGACACATAATTGTCAGATTCACCAAAGTTGAAATGAAGGAAAAAATGTTAAGGGCGGCCAGAGAGAAAGGTCGGGTTACCCACAAAGGGAAGCCCATCAGACTAACAGCTGATCTCTCAGCAGAAACTCTACAAGCCAGAAGAGAGTGGGGGCCAATATTCAACATTCTTAAAGAAAAGAATTTTCAACCCAGAATTTCATATCCAGCCAAACTAAGCTTCATAAGTGAAGGAGAAATAAAATACTTTACAGACAAGCAAATGCTGAGAGATTTTGTCACCACCAGGCCTGCCCTAAAAGAGCTCCTGAAGGAAGCACTAAACATGGAAAGGAACAACCGGTACCAGCCACTGCAAAAACATGCCAAATTGTAAAGATCATCGAGGCTAGGAAGAAACTGCATCAACTAATGAGCAAAATAACCAGCTAACATCATAATAACAGGATCAAATTCACAATAACAATATTAACTTTAAATGTAAATGGGCTAAATGCTCCAATTAAAAGACACAGACTGGCAAACTGGATAAGGAGTCAAGACCCATCAGTGTGCTGTATTCAGGAAACCCATCTCACATGCAGAGACACACATAGACTCAAAATAAAGGGATGGAGGAAGATCTACTAAGCAAATGGAAAACAAAAAAAGGCAGGAGGTGCAATCCTAGTCTCTGATAAAATAGACTGTAAACCAACAAAGATCAAAAGAGACAAAGAAGGCCATTACATAATGGTAAAGGGATCAATTCAACAAGAAGAGCTAACTATCCTAAATATATATGCACCCAATACAGGAGCACCCAGATTCATAAAACAAGTCCTGAGTGACCTACAAAGAGACTTAGACTCCCACACAATAATAATGGGAGATTTTAACACCTCACTGTCAACATTAGACAGATCAACGAGACAAAAAGTTAACAAGGATACCCAGGAATTGAACTCAGCTCTGCAACAAGCGGATCTAAGAGACATCTATAGAACTCTCCACCCCAAATCAACAGAATATACATTTTTTCAGCACCACACCACACCTATTCCAAAATTGACCACATAGTTGGAAGTAAAGCTCTCCTCAGCAAATGTAAAAGAACAGAAATTATAACAAACTGTCTCTCAGACCACAGTGCAATCAAACTAGAACTCAGGATTAAGAAACTCACTCAAAACCACTCAACTACATGGAAACTGAACAACCTGCTCCTGAGTGACTACTGGGTACATAACAAAATGAAGGCAGAAATAAAGATGTTCTTTGAAACCAACGAGAACAAAGACACAACATACCAGCCTAACTGGGACACATTCAAAGCAGTGTGTAGAGGGAAATTTATAGCACTAAATGCCCACAAGAGAAAGCAGGAAAGATCTAAAATTGACACCCTAACATCACAATTTAAAGAACTAGAAAAGCAAGAGCAAACACATTCAAAAGCTAGCAGAAGGCAAGAAATAACTAAAATCAGAGCAGAACTGAAGGAAATAGAGACACAAAAAACCCTTCAAAAAATTAATGAATCCAGGAGCTGGCTTTTTGAAAAGATCAACAAAATTGATAGACCGCTAGCAAGACTAATAAAGAAGAAAAGAGAGAAGAATCAAATAGATGCAATAAAAAATGAAAAAGGGGATATCACCACTGATCCCACAGAAATACAATCTACCATCAGAGAATACTACAAACACCTCTATGCAAATAAACTAGAAAATCTAGAAGAAATGGATAAATTCCTTGACAAATACACCCTCCCAAGACTAAACCAGGAAGATGTTGAATCTCTGAATAGACCAATAACAGGCTCTGAAGTTGTTGCAATAATCAATAGCTTACCAACCAAAAAGAGTCCAGGACCTGATGGATTCACAGCCAAATTCTACCAGAGGTACAAGGAGGAGCTGGTACCATTCCTTCTGAAACTATTCCAATCCATAGAAAAAGAGGGAATCCTCCCTAACACATTTTATGAGGCCAGCATCAGCCTGATACAAAAGCCTGGCAGAGACACAACCAAAAAAGAGAATTTCAGACCAATATCCTTGATGAACATTGATGCAAAAATCCTCAATAAAATACTGGCAAACCGAATCCAGCAGCACATCAAAAAGCTTATCCACCATGATCAAGTGGGCTTCATCCCTGGGATGCAAGGCTGGTTCAACATACACAAATCAATAAATGTAATCCAGCATATAAACAGAACCAAAGACAAAAACCACATGATTATCTCAATAGATGCAGAAAAGGCCTTTGACAAAATTCAACAACCCTTCATGCTAAAAACTCTCAGTAAATTAGGTATTGATGGGACGTATCTCAAAATAATAAGAGCTATCTATGACAAACCCACAGCCAATATCATACTGAATGGGCAAAAACTGGAAGCATTCCCTTTGAAAACTGGCACAAGACAGGGATGCCCTCTCTCACCACTCCTATTCAACATAGTGTTGGAAGTTCTGGCCAGGGCAATCAGGCAGGAGAAGGAAATAAAGGGTATTCAATTAGGAAAAGAGGAAGTCAAACTGTCCCTGTTTGCAGATGACATGATTGTATATCTAGAAAACCCCATCGTCCCAGCCCCAAATCTCCTCAAGCTGATAAGCAACTTCAGCAAAGTCTCAGGATACAAAATCAATGTGCAAAAATCACAAGCATTCTTGTACACCAATCACAGACAAACAGAGAGCCAAATCATGAGTGAACTCCCATTCACAATTGCTTCAAAGAGAATGAAATACCTAGGAATCCAACTTCAAGGGATGTGAAGGACCTCTTCAAGGAGAACTACACACCACTGCTCAACGAAATAAAAGAGGATACAAACAAGCGGAAGAACATTCCATGCTCATGGGTTGGAAGAATCAATATCGTGAAAATGGCCATACTGCTCAAGGTAATTTATAGATTCAATGCCATCCCCATCAAGCTACCAATGAGTTTCTTCACAGAATTGGAAAAAACTACTTTAAAGTTCATATGGAAACAAAAAAGAGCCCACATCGCCAAGTCAATCCTAAGCCAAAAGAACAAAGCTGGAGGCATCACGCTACCTGACTTCAAACTATACTACAAGGCTACAGTAACCAAAACAGCATGGTACTGGTACCACAACAGAGACATAGATCAATGGGACAGAACAGAGCCCTCAGAAATAATGCCACCTATTTACAACTATCTGATCTTTGACAAACCTGACAAAAACAAGCAATGGGGAAAGGATTCCCCATTTAATAAATGGTGCTGGGAAAACTGGCTAGCCATATGTAGAAAGCTGAAACTGGATCCCTTCCTTACACCTTATACAAAAATTAATTCAAGACAGATTAAAGACTTACATGTTAGACCTAAAACCATAAAAACCCTAGAAGAAAACCTAGGCAATACCATTCAGGACATAGGCATGGGCAAGGACTTCGCGTCTAAAACATCAAAAGCAATGGTAACAAAAGGCAAAATTGACAAATGGGATCTAATTAAACTAAAGAGCTTCTGCACAGCAAAAGAAACTACCATCAGAGTGAACAGGCAACCTACAAAATGGGAGAAAATTTTCACAACCTACTCATCTGACAAAGGGCTAATATCCAGAATCTACAATAAACTCAAACAAATTTACAAGAAAAAAACAACCGCCTCAAAAAGTGGGCGAAGGACATGAGCAGACACTTCTCAAAAGAAGACATTAATGCAGCCAAAAAACACATGCAAAAATGCTCATCATCAACGGCCATCAGAGAAATGCAAATCAAAACCACAGTGAGCTACCATCTCACACCAGTTAGAATGGCCATCATTAAAAAGTCAGGAAACAACAGGTGCTGGAGAGGATGTGGACAAATAGGAACACTTTTACACTGTTGGTGAGACTGTAAACTAGTTCAACCATTGTGGAAGTCAGTGTGGCGATCCCTCAGGGATCTAGAACTAGAAATACCATTTGACCCAGCCATCCCATTACTGGGTATATACCCAAAGGACTATAAATCATGCTGCTATAAAGACACATGCACACATATGTTTATTGCGGCACTTCACGATAGCAAAGACTTGGAAGGAACCCAAATGTCCAACAACGATAGACTGGATTAAGAAAATGTGGCATATATACACCATGGAATACTATGCAGCCATAAAAAATGATGAGTTCATGTCCTTTGTAGGGACATGGATGAAACTGGAAATCACCATTCTCAGTAAACTATCGCAAGGACAAAAAAGCAAACACCGCATGTTCTCACTCATAGGTGGGAATTGAACAGTGAGAACTCATGGACACAGGAAGGGGAACATCACACTCCAGGGACTGTTGTGGGGTGGGGGGAGGGGGGAGGGACAGCATTAGGAGATATACCTAATGCTAAATGACGAGTTAATGGGTGCAGCACACCAACATGGCACATGGATACATATGTAACAAACCTGCACATTATGCACATGTACCCTAAAACTTAAAGCATAATAATAATAATAATAATAAGAGAAATGAAATAAAACCAAGTTTTCTATGTACCATGTATTAGAAAGGAAAATGGCAAGGAAACTAATTGTAGGAACTTATATAAAGCAGTAGAGTCATAATAAATTTATAAACTTTTATCCCCCCCAAAAAAATCACTAGTATTCCTGTACATCAACAACAGCCAAGCTGAGAGCCAAATCAAGAATGCAATTTCATTCACAATTGCTACAAAAAAGAATAAAATACCTAGGAATACGGCTAATCAGGGAGGTGAAAGATCTCTACAATGAGAGTTGCAAAACAGTGCTGAAAGTAATTAGAGGCAACACACACAAAAAATGGAAAAACATTCCATACTCATGGATAGGAAAAATCAATATCGTTAAAATGGCCATGCTGCCCAAGCAATTCACAGGTTCAATGCTATTCCTATCAAACTAACAATGACATTCTTCACAGAACTAGAAAAAACTGTTTAAAAATTCATATGAAACTAAAAAGGAGCCTGAATCACCAAGGCAATCCTAAGCTAAAAGAGCAAAACTGGAGGCATCATGTTACCTGACTTTAAATTATGCTACAGGGTTACAGTAACCAAAACAGCATGGTACTGGTACAAAAACAGACATAGAACAATGGAACAGAATAGAGAGGCTAGAAATAAGGCTGCATGCCTACAGGCAACTGATTTTCGACACAGCTGACAAAAACAGGCAATAGGGAAAAGACTCCCTATTCAATAAATAGTGCTGGGATAACTGGCTAGCCATATGCAGAAGATTGAAATTGGACTCCTTCATTACATCATATAAAAAAATCAACTCAAGATGGGTTAAAGACTTAAATGTAAAACCCGAAACTATAAAAACCCTGGAAGGTAACCTAGGCAATACCATAATTCTGGATATAAGAATGAACAAAGATTTCGTGATGAAGACACCACAAGCAATTGGAACAAGAGCAAAAATTGGCAAATGGGATCTAATTAAACGTAAGAACTTTTGCATAGCAAAAGAGTAAACAGAGTAAACACATGACCTACAGAATGGGAGAAAGTTTTTGCAAACTACACAGCTAACAAAAGTCTTATACCCAGTATTTACAAGGAACTTAAACAAATTCACGAGAAAAAAGCCACAATCCCATTAAAAAGTGGGCAAAGGACATGAGCAGACACTTTTCAAAAGAAGACATTTATTCAGCCAGCAAGCATGTGAAAAAAAACCTCAATATCATTGATCATTAGAGAAATGCAAATCAAAACCACAATGAGATACCATCTCACAGCAGTCAGAATGGCTATCATTAAAAAGTCAAAAAATAACAAATGCTGACAAGGTCGTGGAGAAAAGGGAACAGTTATACACTGTTGGTGGGAGTGTAAATTAGTGATCCATTATGGAAAACAGTGTGGTGATTCCTCAAAGAGCTAAGAACAGAACTGCTGTTTGATCCAGCAATCCCATTACTGGGTATATACCCAGAAGAATATCAATCATTTTACCATAAAGACATGTGCACGTGAATGTTCACTGCAGCACTATTTAGAATAGTAAAGACATGGAATCAACCTAAATGCTCATCAGTGACAGACTGAATAAAGAAAATGTGGTACAAATACACCATGGAATACTATGCAGCCATAAAAAGAACAAGATCATGTGATATGTGGGAACATGGATGGAGCTGGAGGCCATTATCCTTAGCAAACTTATGCAGGAACAGAAAACCAAATACCACATGCTCTAACTTATAAGTGGGAGCTAAATGATGAGAACTCATGGACACAAACAGGGGAACAACAAACACTGGAGCCTACTTCAGGGTGGAGGCTGGGAAAAGGAAGAGGAGCAGAAAAAGTAACTATTGGGTACAGGGCTTAGAATTTAGATATGTATAACAAATCCCCATGACACAAGCTTACCTATATAACAAACCTGCACATGTACTCCTGAACCTCAAATAAAAGTTTAAAAATAATATTATTTATTTTTCTTGCAAAGCACCTGGAAGAATTTCTTGATTGATGTTCTGAATCTAGTTGTATGTTCCACCGATTCACATATGAGAATAGCTACTATCATTCCTACTTTCCTCTCATCACCTCTTTTGGGGAACAGAGTTATTTTGGGACCCAGTGAAGGGGAAGTGGCATTCTTAAATAACCTGGGGTTCAGAAGTGGAGGCAGCAAATAACTAGGGCCAGTTTTCAGAAGTTGACTTCAAAGAAAAACTCATTTCCAGCTGGAGCACAGATTTGGCTGCAGGCCTTCTGCTGCAGATTTCTTCTTCAGATAGCCAAATAGAACTTCATTTATATTAATATGCTTTCTATATTTTAGAAGGCAAATCTCTCTAAAGGGTCTAGAAACTCACATCATTCATACATCGGTATAAATCGCTTACTTGAATTCAGTAAGTTATTACTCTCTGGAATTCTACATTATGAAATCTATACAAATGTGTGGTAGATTAAACAAGAGTAAACCACTGATACCTATAAATAATAATTGAGTTGATTAAATTACAGCTACATATATTTTGTGCTGTAATTAATATGTGTTCTCTATTCTTCCTCCTGTGGGGAAAAGCAAAGGAGTGTTTTTAATTCTCATATAAACATGATTCCCAACTCTCACTTATGACTATAAAAAAAAGTATGTTGTCAGGAATAGTCAGAATGTTCCCAATTCAAATTTGGTTTTGATTTATAAAAGCCTCCTTTTGGCATCTGTGTTTCCTAGTTATTTCAGTGCTTTTTCCATGTAATGGTCGCATCATCCTTTTTAATATCTTGAAAAAGTAGTCAATATTTACTTCTATTTCCTCTTTTCTATTTCAAAACTTTGTAATCCATATTTTGTCCCCACTATTTTCTCAAATCACTTTACACAGCAAAATGATGTCTTCATGTTAGTCAAATTTGAAGGTCTCCTCTATGGTCTCATACACTCAATTTTATTGCAAAATTGAATCATCTTCTCCACATCTTTGATTCACTGTTTTTTTCTTCCATCTCTTAGAACACCTGATTTACTCACTTCTCTTCTAGTGCACTTTGTTCAAAAGTTAGAAGAATTCCTTAAAGATATTTCCGTGACTTAAACCAGTGGTTCTCGGCTTTGGTTGTACATTAGAATCACCTGGGAAATGTTGAAATACTAATGATGCCTGGGTATGATCCCAAGAGGTTCTGAATTAATTATTCTGAGGTACAGCCTGAGTATTTGGAGTTTTTATTAACAGGTCCCCAGATGATTCTGGCATTCTGCCGGGGCAGAGAACAGTCTTAAACTGTGACTCAGATTTCAGGGAAGGCTATTATTTTTTCTTTGAGGTTCAAACAAAATTGGTCCAAGCTCCTGTTCCATGGGGAGCTCCAGGTCCTCTTTAAATACCTTTTAATTCTGGGGATTGACATTCTTGTGGTCCTTTCTGGTTATAAGTTTTTAACTTTCTCAACATTTCATTTCATTTACATCTCACCTCCTTAATCAAATGGTCCTCTTACTTCTGCTCTACACAAATCAAGATGTAGAACTTGGCCCCCTTTCCGTGAACCATACAGAGAAGACATTTTCATGGTGGTAGACTTTTCTGAAGATTTGGATCAATCTAAAGGTTTTGCATTCAGGCAAATAAGCATGGAAAATTTCTCTGTAGACTGTAACTTCCTGCCACATACCTGAGGTTTCTTTTGCCTGAAAGACTGTTCTCACGTGTTAAGTATCCTTTTATTCTAAGTAGTTTAGATTTCCATCACTTTGGCTCACTTCTTAGTATCAGTCTCATCAGTCTCTTAAAATGGAATAGAGTAGTATATAGGTCAATTTTTCCTCTCATATAAATTATATCTCCTCATAAGGCAACTGCAAAACCAGTAGACTGGGAGAGGTATAGAAGAGGAAGTTTAAAAAAGAAAAGAAAAAGCTTATTACTCACAATGTATTTCAATCCCTGCTCCTGCCCAAGTCATGAAGAAATCTATTGTCAGAAGAGACACAAAATCAAGAATCAAAGCAAAAAAATTAATCCAGATGAAAAAGATTTGAAATAAGTATGCTTTGGGTGTTCAAACAGATGAATGAGGCATGGTTTCCACTTTTAAAAGACAACAAATTATTAATTAACACAGACAAAAATGAAACTGGTAGATATTAAATATAATTGATTGTACTTCTTAGAAATAAAAAATATAGTCATTGAAGTAAAAGTGTAATTACTTCAGTTATTCATTACAGTTTAAGAAACTACCTCAAAATTTAGTGGCTTAAAACAAGTCTTCTCATGATTCTAGGTTGGGACCTTGGGGGAGTGTTCAGTTAGGAATATTGGCTGGGGTGCCTTATTTAGCTGCGGTCAGATGGTGCCTGGACTGTGCTAGAAGGTCCCAGAAATCCTTCATTCACAAGTCTCAGGCTTTCACCATGTTGCTTTTTCTCTGTACCTGGTGTTTCATCATTCAGTAATCTAGCTTATGCTTCATTAAAGCACAGTAGCTGGCTTACTGGAGAGAATATGAAGGCAAAAAATGCAAGGCCTCTTGAAGAACTGGCATGGGCACAGTGCTACTCTGCCGCAGTCTATTGGTCAGTTGCATATAGGACTGACCTAGGTTCACTGGGAAGGAACACAGACTCAGTCTCTCCCTGGCAGGATTGGTAAAGTCTCGTTGCAAAAAGCATGTGGGATGGGAGACAGTGTTGTGTTTATCTTTGGAAACACAATCTACTACTACAATAGACTGATTAAACTCTATAGGAAAAATAATAAATTGGAAGGAATGACCTAGAAAGCAGCACAAAAAAAAAGATAAATAAAATGAAAGAGCAGTTAAGAGAGGAGATTGATAGAAAGAATAGTTGAGGGAGTGACAAAGAAGCAATATTTAGTGAGATTGTTGCTCAACTTTCTCCCAAACTGAAGAAAATAATGAGCCCTAAGATCAAAGTAACTCTGAGTAACAAAATAAATAATGATACATCCATGACTAGAAAACCATAGACAAACTGCAAAATGTCAAAATTTAAAAAAATATTTTTAAAGCTACTGGATATTTACCCTATAATAAAATGAGAAATAAAATTTAAACTAATAGGTTGCAGAATGCAATGGAATATTTTCAGTGCATGTAGAGATACATAGATATGCAATCTAGAATTTGATAGCCAACTAAACTATAAATCTATAATGCTGGCAAAGGTAAGACATTTTTAGACACTGTAAGCCTTAAAGAGTTTATGATCCATAGATTCCAATTAACTTTGCAAGATGAGACATGAATGAAGGCAAAGGATGCAAGAAACAACAGCAAACATAGAAACTGATAATGTATTGGTAAATTTAATTATGTACAGTTAAAAAAACCTGCACTTAAAAAAATTGTATATATTAATATTTTTTTATTTTTTTATTTTTTATTATTGTACTTTAAGTTTTAGGGTACATGTGCACAATGTGCAGGCTTGTTACATATGTACCCATGTGCCATGTTGGTGTGCTGCACCCATTAACTCGTCATTTAGCATTAGATGTATCTCCTAATGCTGTCCCTCCCCCCTCCCCCCACCCCACAACAGTCCCTGGAGTGTGATGTTCTCCTTCCTGTGTCCATGAGTTCTCA
>NW_026652281.1:45960453-46002160 GCF_009828535.3 Hylobates moloch
CAGATGGCCAGTGATGATGAGCATTTTTGCATGTGTTTTTTGGCTGCATAAATGTCTTCTTTTGAGAAGTGTCTGTTCATGTCCTTTGCCCACTTTTTGATACTAATATTTTAAACAAAATAATATGATAGGGTGTGGTGATGTTAAAGACTGCTGTGTTGGGAAGAGGATCAGAATGTGGAATAATAGCTTTGTTAGAAAAATATATGGCTAATTATACATGTTAAGATGAAGATCTAAGGTTTAAAAACTAGCACAGATTTAAGTAGAAAATATAGAATACTTTAGCAAATCAACCAAAGGCAAGGGATTAAAAAGAAAAGAAAGAAGTAGAGGTAGTTAACAGAAAACAAAAAATAAAGATGTTAGAAATAAGTCTACATACATCTGAAATTGTAATAATATAGATTGATTAAATTCACCTATTAAAGAATGATGGTAAGATTAAATTTTTTAAATTCCTGCTTTATACTACTTACTGATAAGTTGTATAGCAATGTATAGAAACTATAATTTAAAGCAAAAGGTATGAATAGAGATAGTGACACTACAAAGTAATACAATGAACAGTCCATCACAAAGATATAATAATCATAACTGTTTTTCCTTCACAATATAGCCTCATATAAAGCCAAAATTGACAGAATTAGAAAGACAATTGGACAGGCCCACAACTAGAGTGAGAGATTTAAAGATATTCTATGAGATGTGGGTAACTTCTGATGTAATAGATGAAACGTTAATAATAGAATATAGCAGAACTTTTTTTGTGCCCCATGGGCTCCAGGAGCCCTTAGAGAGTGTCCTTTTCACTATTGTGATTTCTTGCTGGGCCTGGGGCACCTGGAACACTTCTTTACCCCCTGCATTTGCCTACAGTTGTGAACTGCTTAAAATACTGATAAGACTGATCATGTTCCAGGTCAAATTGGTAAGCAAATATTTAAAAAGATAACGTAGTGTTCATATAGGAAAAGGAAGAAGGAAATTAGTGCATTCATGTACAATTGCAAGGTTTTTAAATGGGCATAATTTTTGGCACTATAATTTGGCAATACTTATAAAAAAAACTTCAGAATTTTGCATATATTCCAATTCAGCAATAGCAATCCTAGAAATGAGCAGGTATATATGCATAAGGAGATTCATCATAGAGTTATGTGTAACAGGGATAGAAAACAACCTAAATGCCCCAAAACATGGAATTGGTTAAAATTTATTTGCAATTATTTGATAGAATAATATGTGGTATTAATAGAGATAAAGAAGTGAGTCAGCCAATAGTTGGTATTTGTAGCATGGCATCGTTAATCTGAACCTGTGGAAACATGCTAAATAGATTTCTTCTCACTTAATTAAAACATGGTCTCAGGATCCTCTTAATGTCAAGTTCTAAGCAGCTATAATCAGGAGAAGAAATAAAAGAAAACCCGAAACTTATGAGCCATACCTATTGCATAAGAATAGCTAATGACATAGAAAAATGTTAATTATGTATTGTTAAGGGGAAAAGGCAGATTACCAGGGAGTATACTTCTGAACGCTGATGACTATTAAATTTTCTTTAAAGAATATTTGTGTTGACATATATATAGACAAAAATGTTAGCATGAGTGTTAAAAGTAATTATTTTCAGCTGGTGGGATCGTATATGACTTTTATTTTTTATTTTATTTTTCACAGTGAAGTTGTACTACTTTTATAGTAGAAAGTGTATTTTTCAAAATATTTTTACTCATTCTTGAGGCCCTAGCATCTAAGAAACCCCCCTCATACTGAATCAATTTCTCCCTTGACTCTTTAGGTGTCTCGAGCCTCTTTCATGGCAGTTATCAAAGTTTGACCTTTGTTAGAGTAATCTATGTATGTGTGTCTTCCTCCTCATCTAGATTGGAATTTCTGGGGTGTAGTGACTCACACTACTCCACACAAGTGGATTGCTCTTAATAGGTGCTAGGACACATAGTGTTGAATTGAATTGAATGAACTTTTGGAATATGCTTTCATCTAAGTCAGATAGCAATAACTCAATACACCACGTGCTCAAGTACAGAGTCAGTAATTGGAAACTCTAATTCCAAGTGGCTATAGAGTGTTGAAAGGAAACAAACTGACTTTTGGGACTCAGTGAACTTCTTCAATCCTTATATAAAACTTTTACCATACAACATTTTCATTTGGTGCAAGCAAAGGTATATTTTTTACTTCTACTGTTTGGATGTTGGTAGGATGAGTATTTTAGGTATGATGGACCATTTAGTTAAGACGGACAATTTGGGCAAACATTTTCCAGTTTTCTGTTTGTAACTGAGGAAGAAGAGTTCATCTTTTCAGAAGTTTTTGGAGTCAGCATATGTAGACAGTTTTTAATGTCTGAACCCAGATGGGCATGATGTGTCATTGTTAAGAAAGTCTGGGCTGGAATAATTTCTCCCCTGGGAAGAATATTCAGTGATCCAGAAAAAGTTACCTACTCTCATGCCTTTGTCTGTATTTTTAAGACTAATTTCTGATAGAATGTACCTAAAGAAGAAGTACTCTAAAGTCAGGATGGAAGCGGAACACAAGAGAGAAACATCCAGGACACACTGATACAAAAAGAGAACTTGAAAAGCTAACCTGGGCCTGAAATAAAGACACTGGAGCTGAAGGGTAGAAATATCCTTATTTCTAGGAGAATTAAGCTAAATCTTATTATCAGCTAATATTTTCTTAAGTTAAGGCTTACATAACAATACAGCAACAAGTCACAGTGCTGGAGTCTCTTTTGTTCACTGTTCTGCTCTTACATTTGTCATTACCAAGCCATTTCAGGAAGGAAAAAGTACCTTCTTTTTAATTATCTTCAAAAAAGGAAAGTACATAACCTTTGCGGGTAAAGTATTCCAGAGCTGAGCAACACTTGCTTTAAACAGAAAATAACATTATGTATATAAATAATTGACTGTAAAATTGAAGTCTATGCCCTTTTGTTCTAAGCTTAATGGATGTGGGACTTGTGATCCTGGTTCTCAGTATTATAAAACTTCATTTATATGACAACTGGCACCAGCACCAAAGTTATAATTATTATGGAGATGGCAATAGAAGATTTAGATGTGTCTAAAGTTTACTGCAGTCTTTCCAATTATTTGTAGGTGGTTAAAGGTGGTCGTTCAGATGGCAGAATCACTATGCCTATATCCACGTGTAATTTTGTGTGGATCATGAAGAAGAGAAAGAACTGCATCCATGCAAATAAAGTAGCAACATAATTAACAATTCTTACTACTTTCTCTTCTCCAAGGTAAATAACCTAGCTGATTTGTTTTTCTTCAGAAGACTTCATTTCATAGAAACATGGCATTTAATAGCCAGACAGGATTGCTAAAATCATCTAGACTAATCCATAATTTCCCAGGCAAAGAAACTGTAGGACTAGGGAGTTTTAATTAGTGAAAGAGCTGGTATGGAGGGAGCACAAGGCTTCAGACTTCTGGTCCTGGGCTTTTAACATCATTTCATTATATTGTTCTGCCACTTCCCCTAGATATTTTTTCCCCATAAGAGATATGTGTACACCAGGACCTAAGTTAGTGCTACTCTAAGTGTAGTTCTTGGACCTGTGTTGACTCATGACTGTTACTGATCAATGATGAGATAAGTAAAGAGATTGAAGGGATTTAGAAACTCTTATAAGCAATTTGACAGAATAATTTGTGTCTGTTGAATGTAACAATAAACAATTTGGACCTGTGGTTTTTTATATCTAATTATGTAATTTTATTTGCCTAGAAATTCTTTTCTATAGTATTTTATAAATACATTGATCTTTGCTGGATTAGAAATAAAAATTGGGCCATTGCCACAGATGGATGGAGAAGCACTAATTTAAGTGGGACATTGGGTTTTCCTAATAATTGTTGGGGCATTAACAGAACAGAATGTCTACAAACTTATAAAAGTAATTGAAAAGAGTGTGCTTAGTATTTCCATTATGGTTGGAGTTGGACATTGAAGTGACTAGTTTATGGGAAGTAAGATAGGAGAAGCTGAAGAGCATTGAGCTATGACACATTTTTATGGCACTCCACTAATTACTCTCTAGTTCAAGTTCTTTCAGTTCAAGTTATTTCAGTAATGTGATTTTTTTGGCCAAGTTCAAGAAATCTTTTAACAATTCATAGCATATAGGACAATTATTATATACTATTGCTCAAATATATTTTCCACCTTTTTAAATACACAGTTAAGTCTACATTCTTTTCCTAAATTTTGAAATTTCTGCCTAAGTCTGCTAGTATTTGTCCTTACTTACATAGTCAAGTTTATTCTAATCAGTAGTCTGATTTCATCATGATTGTAAAAGGTCTAATTCAGTCCTCTGGGCTTTCTTTCACCTACAGATTCTGTAAGCATAATTGCTTCCCAATATCCAAGTCAAAGAAAAACACAAGGATTTTTGATAATAGTATCAGTCTCAATTAAATATTCCTGGATATTCTCCCAACGTTGTTGATATAGTTTGGCTCTGTGTCCCCACTCAAATCTCATCTTGACATATAACTCCCACAATGTCCACCTGTGATGGGAGTAACCCAGTGGTAGGTGATTGAATTATGGGGGCAGGTCTTTCCTGCACTGTTCTCATGATAGTGAATAAGTCTCACGAGATCTGATGGGTTTTAAAACAGGAGTTTCCATGCTCAAGTTCCTCCCTTTGCCTGCTGCTATCCATGTAAGATTTGACTTGCTCCTCCTTGCCTTCTGCCATGATTGTGAGGCTTCCCCAGCCATATGGAACTCTAAGTCCGATTAAACTTATTTCTTTAGTAAATTGCCCAGTCTTGGGTATGTATGTCTTTAACAGCAGTGAGAAAATGGACTAATACAGTAAATTGGTACAAGGAATGGGATGTTGATGATTAGATACCCAAAAATGTGGAAGCAACTTTGGAACTGGGTAACAGGCAGAGGTTAGAACAGTTTGGAGGGATCAGAAGAGGACAGGAAAATGTGGGAAAGTTTGGAACTTCCTAGAGACTTGTTGAATGGGTTTTACCAAAAGCCTGATAGCGATATGGACAATAAGGTCCAGGCTTAGGTGGTCTCAGTTGGAGATGAGGTACTTGTTGGGAGCTGGAGCAAAGGTTACTCTTGTTATGTTTTAGCAAAGAGGCTGGCAGCATTTTGCTCCCGCGCTAGGGATTTGTGGAACTTTTCTACTTGAGAGAGATGATTTAGGGTATCTGGTGGAAGAAATTTCTAAGCAGCAAAGCATTCAAGATGTGACTTGGGTCCTGTTAAAGGTATTCAGTTTTATATGAAAAGCAGAGCATAGAAGTTCAGAAAATTTGCAGCCTCATGGTGTGGTAAAACAGAAAAACCTATTTTCCGAGGAGAAATTCAAGCCTGCTGCAGAAAGTCGCATAGATAATGAGGAGTCAAATGTTAATCCCCAACTCAATGGGGATAATGTCTCCAGGGCCTGCCAGAGGTCTTCACAGCATCCCCTCCCATCACAGGCCTGGAGGTCTAGGAGGAAATGGTTTCATGGGCTGGGCCCAGGGTCCCCGTGCCGTGTGAAGCCTAGAGACTTGATGCCCTGTGTCCCAGCCACTCCAGCTGTGGCTGAAAGGGGCCAGTGTAGAGCTCAGGCCATGGTTTCAGAGGGTGCAAGCCCCAAGCTTTGTCATCTTCCACATGGTGTTGAGACTACAAGTGCACAGAAGTCAGTAATTTGGTTTTGGGAACTTCTGCCTAGATTTCAGAACATGTATGGAAATGCCTCAATGCCCAGGCAGAAGTTTGGTGCAGCGGTTGGGCTTTCATGGAGAACCTCTGCTCAGGCAGTGCAGAAGGGAAATGTGGGGTGAGAGCACCCACACAGAGTCCCTACTGGGGCACTGCCTAATGGAGCTGTGAGAAGAGGGCCACTGTCCTCCAGACCCCAGAATGATAGATCCACTGACAGCTTGCATCATTCACCTGGAAAATCCACAGACACTCAACACCAGCCCATGAAAGCAGCCAAAAGGGAGGCTGTACCCTGTAAAGCCACAGGGGCAGAGCTGCCCAAGACCATGGGAACCCACCTCTTGCATTAGTGTGACCTGGATGTGAGACCTCAAGTCAAAGGAGATAATTATGGAGCTTTAAAACTTGACTGCCTTGCTGGATTTTGGACTTGCATGGGCCCAGTAACCATTTTGTTTTGGCCAATTTCTCCCATTTGGAATGGCTGTATTTACCCAATACCTGTACCCTCATTGTATCTAGGAAGTAACTAGCTTGCTTTTGATTTTACAGGCTCATAGGCGGAAGGAACTTGCCTTGTCTCAGATGAGACTTTGGACTGTGGACTTTTGGGTTAATGCTTAAATGAGTTACGACTTTGGGAGACTATTGGAAAGGCATGATTGGTTTTGAAATTTGAGGACATGAGATTTGGTGGAGCCAGGGGCAGAATAATAGGGTTTGGCTGTGTCCCCACCTAAATCTCATCTTGAATTGTAACTCCCACAATTCCCATGTGTCATGGGAGGAACCCAGTGGGAGGTGATTGAATTATGGGGGCAGGTCTTTCCTGTGCTCTTCTTGTGATAGTGAATGAGTCCCACGAGATCTGGTGGGTTTAAAAACAGAAGTTTCCAGCTGAGGCGGGTGGATCACAAGGTCAGGAGTTCAAGGACAGCCTGGCCAAAATGGTGAAACCCTGTCTTTACTAAAAACACAAAAATTAGGCAGACATGGTGGCAGACACCTGTAATTCCAGCTACTCGGGAAGCTGAGGCAGGAGAATTGCTTGAACCTGGGCAGCAGAGGTTGCAGTGAGCTGAGATCGCACCACTGCACTTTAGCCTGGGCAACAGAGTGAGACACCATCTCAAAACAAACAAACAAACAAAAAAACACAAGAGTTTCCATGCACAAGCTCCTCTCTTTTCCTGCTGCCACCACATAAGATGTGACTTGCTCCTCCTTGCCTTCTGCCATGATTGTGAGGCTTCCCCAGCCACATGGAACTGTAAGTCCAATGAAACCTCTTTCTTTAGTAAATTGCCCAGTCTTGGGTATGTCTTTATCAGCAGTGTGAAAATGGACTAATATAGTTGTTAATGACTTAACTGATAACTGCTCCCTCAGACAGTCCAGCCATTTATTAACCCATATAACACAATAAGGGAAGACTCCTAGCCACCTTGACTACCTAACAGTTGAAACCTGAAAGTGAAAAAACTGTGAGAATGAGTAAGACAGCTATCATAAAAGCTGTAATGATTCTAAATGCCAGGTCATAGCATGGAGCTGCCTCAAGTCAGTGTCAAGTCTTTGTGTTATGTGTAGCCTCAGATCGGTAACTGATACTATTCCTTTAGTCTTGAATAGCCTACACGCCCTGGACACAGACCCCTCAGACACCACTTCCTCTGTCAAGTTCATTTTAAGACTTTCATTCTCAGTGCACTGACAGAGTTTTGCATGTATTTCAATGGCTCTTCTCTAACATTGCTGTACTTTTTTGTTTGCATGTCTGCCTGTTAGCATTTTCTAATAAACAGATAGAAAGCAGGCAGTTTCATGTATACTTGTGTCCTTAGCACCTAGTACATAATAAGCATTCCACAGAATTTGTTGAAGAAATTATTAGAGGGTTATCTGATTTTCCCTTCCGTTCTTTTAAGTATAAAATCACACCTGTGGCCCTAGCTAGTATATATTTTCTGTAGTCATAAAATCCACATACAACCATAGTATTTCTGTCTATCAGTAGGTAGCAGTTTCATCTTGAAAATATCTATGATTCCAATAGGAATTATAAAAGGAGCTGGAGTAGAAGGTGCTTGGGTCAAGAATAAAGCTCACGCCTGAATTCGTGTTTCTGGTGTCATTTTATTAACCTACCTGCCCTGATGTTTGACTCTTACTTGCCTTGATCAGTGAAGAACTGATTGGCTCTTCCCTCCAGCCAGGCCCATCCCTTCCCTTCCTACCTCCTGCGGCACATCCTTTCCCTTCCTGCCTCTTCCAGACTGTCTCATGTCCAGTGCACACTGTTCTTGTTTCCTGTTATTATTAACTTGGAGTATCCACCCCATATAAGTTATTAAGCATGAACTGTGGGCACTAAATATGAAATCTTGAATTTATACCAGGCTGGTAGTTTGTTAGGCATCTTATTATATACAGTGGGCATATGGAAGAGCAATCTGTAATCTTTGCTCTTGAGGGACTCACAATTTAGTGGGAAATAGAAGGATTACTATTAAATTACCTAGTGCTATCATTAATTGAGCAGTCACCCTGCCAAGTCTTTTACTTGTATAATCCCATAAATTTTTCATTAGATAATACTATTATTATTCCCATTTTGCAGATAAGGAAAATGAATCTTGGGGAGATTGTGCAAATTGCCCAACATCGCATTCCTTGTAAGAAACAGAATGAGAATTTGAACTTAAGGTGTTTGAATAGCAAGTCTGCACACGTAACTGTGTCATAATGTCTCTCTATAGACATTTCAACATCTCTTTTCCTAATTTATCTAAAAATTTCACTGTGGAAAAGAAGGAGAGTAGATCTCATTTTCCAGTTATGTTTGATAAATTAGTAGATACTATAGCTGCCATGCAGAAACTTATTTTCCTGTAATATTGATGGAGAATATCATGCAGGATTTTAAGTAAATTTTTAAGAGACTAAAATCTGTATCTCCGCTCTAATATACCAGGACCAACACCTTACCATTGATTAAATTATTATTTTACATTTATTATTTAAGAAAACAAGCAGATAATCACCCATTGCCCTGTTTTTTATAAGGGTCTTGCCAATCATTTTTGCCTTGATTTCCTCTCACTATTCTTTCCAGCTAAGCTTTTTGCTTTATAATTTTCTAGGTTATTACTGCATTTTCCTTTTTGAAGCAGAAGTAGAAGTTCTTTTGAACCTTCTTAAACCTGTCCAATCTTGTTCAAGTTCTCAAACACAATAGCCATTTGACCCATAAGGTCTCTGGTAATTTCATAAACACCTCGTTATGAAAATAATCAGGCACTACACACTTGAACTCATTAAGTTCCTCCCAGGTCTCCTCCTATTGTGGCTTGATTTCTTGCCCTTCCATCTTCTGTGAGATCTGTTCTGTTTCTAATTACAGTTCATTTTACTAACATGACTTTTTTTTAGTATTAGCTATGATTAGTTTTCTATTGTGCTATAACAATAACAACAACAAAAAGACATCCAAGACACAATGTCTTCTTTGTCCTTCCAACCCTGAGAAATGAATCATATTGGGTTAGAGCCATGTTTTCCCTTAGTCTAGCAAATCCTTTTCTTTCTTATTCTGAAGGTGACTGGCACTAAGTAAGCAGTGAAAAATATCTTCTCTATGTGCTAATGTTGCTCTGGTGCTTTTTGCCTCATAAACTCAAAACAGAAATCACAAAATTTGTTGAAAAAATAGATATTTATAATTCACTGGTGAATTAATGTATAGGTGAGAGATTGATATGAATTTTTGAGTGCTATTTGTAAGTCAGTTTCTGCCATATTTGAAACTCTGTATTTATCTTGATAATCCCATTACCCAAGGAGAAGCAACAGTTAATTCAATTTATTTAAATGAAACCAACACGTTGGATTTTGCCAAATATTTGATTTTTAATGCTGTAATTAGATTTTTCTGTTTTTAATATAATTTTAATAATGAGAATTATGAATTAAATATCAGAATTTCTTAATGATTTCATAACAAGAAAGATTTCTGTATCAAAGAACATTATTTTATCATAAGCTGCTCACACAGTATAATGTGGTGCATTAGTTAAGTTCCTCTAGAACAAATAAGATCTAGGTATCTATATATTATCTTGATATTATATATTTATATCAGCTTGAGATATATATCTCTATATATTATCTTGATATATCTATATGTTATCTTGATATGTATAGATAATCTTGATATATATATACATATATATTTCAAGAGATTATTTCGAGTAATTGGCTTATATGATCATGGGAGTTGGCAATTCTAAAATCTGTATGGCAGGATGGCAGGCTGGAAATTCAAGGAAGAGTTGATGTTGTGGCTCCAGTCTGAAGGCAGTCTGCTGGTGGAATTCCTTCTTCCTTGATAGACCTCAGTGTTTTCTCTTATGGCCTTTAACTGATTAAATAAGACCAACCCACATTATGGAGAGTGATCTGCTTTACTCCAAGTCTAACAATTTAAATGTTAATCATACCTAAAATATATTTTCATATCAATGTGTAGACTGGTGTTTGACCAAAAATTTGGGCACAACAACTTAAACAAGTTCGCACATAAAATTAACCATCACAAGTGGCTAACCAGTTCTTAATTTTAATTGCCACAAAATTTAAAGACAGTATTCAAAATAATTAAGGAAAAATCCTTTCCGGATGGATGCAAGAACATTTTATAAGATCCCTATAAGAAAAGAGAGCAAACTGAAGTCATTTTTCTCTAGTTCTCTATACTTCAGGTGTAAGTATTTTTTCAAATGTGAAAATGGAGTTAACAGTTAAGAAGCCAGATGACTGGAAAAAAGATTGTGTTAACGCTGAGGAAAATTAAGGCAAAAGTTATTGTCATTACTTTGAAAAAGAAATAAGCAGAAACATCCACACATAAATTTCTTAACTCTTCTCTTAAGTTATAAACTGCTTATGAATAAGGATTATATGTCACATTTTTTCTGCTCTTTGTGGATCTTAGCATATTGTTGGATAGTTTAAGTAAGAGAGAGAATCTCTACAAAAGTTAACCCACAGATTCAGTAGACAAAAGGACCAAGTAAAGCCAAAAGGGCATCAAGGATGGAGTAAAGTGTAGAGGTTTGAGTGACTGCAAAGCACGAGAGGAAGGAGTTCTATGAGTTGTGAGGAGAAAGAGGCTGTGGTCGAGAAAAAGTGCAGTGAACTTGATATCTTGGTTGTAGTGTAGGGCTTTTAGATAATGTGATCCCTCTGCAATGTAAATGTCCAGAGATAGAGGTAGATGCATGTCATTGATGAAAGGAGGGGCATGAATAGCATGGTATTGAGGTGGTTCATAATTCATAAGTACATTTTTTGTTACTTAGAATGATGACAAATAATGGAGATTGTGAAGAAAAACGTGTGCTCAGTACCACATTATCTAGAAAGGTGGGAGAAGTTTCTGGAAGTTATAGATGAAGGCAGCATTGTCATTATGAGGGTAATTGACAGATGTTTATGAAGGAGATAGGCCAAAGCAGCACCTTTAGAAGGCATCGGGACCTTTAGAAATGAGAAGCCGAGAGGTGTTCCTTCATGACTCCTAAATGGCACTGGGAATGGAAAATTGTGACAGTTCAAGTTCTGAGTTTAAAAAAGGGTTGAAGTGAAATATGTATGGCATGATGTGGGAGTATTCAAGGGAGGCAACTAAGGTGAAAAATCTGGGTCAAGAGTAGTTGAGATGTAAAAACAATGAGTGTTGGAAGTAAACAAAGATATATTCAAGACATAATTCTTTTCTAGAAATATTGGGGGATCTAATGCTTTATGAACCCTGCTGTACACATATACACACAAACACAGACACTAATCAGCAATGCCTCAAATTCTATTAAAAAAACTGAAAGTAAAGTTAAAATTCTGAAGAGCAGCACAATATCTCATTATTTAATTGCTAATATTTAAGGATATTGATTTCAAACCATCTATGCATGTAAAATTTTTTTAAATTTAAATATTTGCTGAGTTCCAAAGAATGTTATATATTGCTAATGTATATGAAAAGCATTACACTGAGTTTAGAATCAAATTTCCTTTCCAGTAAATTAAAAATCTTATCAATGATAGATAAGAGTTGGGAAATAGGATGCTGAGAAAAAGTGAAAACAAAATAGAGCAATTAGTATTCTCCAACCCACTAAGGTGGATGAATGAAAACTGTTACCAGGTAGCTCTTGGCACATGAATGATGGATGGTGAATTTACAGTGCTAAAATAAATCCAACTGTTAATTTACCTATGAGACATTCTGCTTCCAATACTATTTTGAATCAAGACATTTACTAATACAAGTATCAGATTCTGAGTTCATTAATGATACATGGACACATTTGCCTTTCATCATGTGATTCATCTCTAAAGGCAAATTCAGGTAGAATGCTGGCCTTATTTCAGAGAACAGCTTTAGTTCAGAGAACAGTTTAGTTCAGAGCTAAGAGCTGATCTTAAACGTTTCCGAGTCCTTTGATAGGCTTCTGGCATTTGTTGCTTGCTCTCATGCCTTTCATGCTGAAGCTTTTGTCTCCTTTGTGGGTATGTTATAAAGAGCAGGCATAGAGAAACACTTCTATGTATCTGGCTATGCCAATTGCTCTATCACATTTGGGGTACCAATAACTTTGGGAATCCACCCATCTCATTACTGCACAAAGAACAATCAACTCAATTCTTTCCTTCTTATTCTGCAGACTGTGGCAACATATGCTCTGTGGGGAAAAGCATAAATGCTCTCTGCCTCACCTCAAGGGAGGAGGCTTTATTCTATCTTCCCTACATAAACCTGACAAGGGCAGGCTTCAGCAGCACAACTTTGACCTGTGGGGTTGCAGAACTGGACTAAATAACTCTGAGCACCCGTGAAAGTCCTCTGGGAAATGTCTTTTCCAAGACAATGTTGTATTCCTTGAAAATGTATAAAGGAAAAACCCTGAGCATGAAATGAAAAGGCATGATTTTGAGTCTAGCCCCACAACTTGCTAGCTGTGTAACATTAGGCAAGCCTCCTTTCTGAGTTTCCTTTTGATATGAGAATAATAAGGTTTACCTCCAAGCTGATGTGTAGAAATCGTGAGCTAGTAGATGAACAATTACCTGGCAAAGATCTTGGTCTCAAAAAATGCTGATCAATAAATGCTAACCCTAAGATGTCCTTAGTGGACATTTGGTAGAAGGCCAAGCATACTGTTAAGTGTTTTCCAGATACCATCTCATTTAATCATCCCAGCCATCTGGCGAGGTAGTCATCGTTTGTCTTCATACACTTGATGAGAAAAGGAAAGCGGAGAGAATTAAAATAACTTACCCAAGTCACCCAAGAGTAAGTATAAATCATGGAATTTGAACTCGTCTGACAACACACTCTTTCCTTTAGCATCTATTGGCTCTCAATTTGAAGCAGAAAATTAAACAGCTTTGAAAAGGAATAGGTTGGAACTCTATAGAACTCCTGTCCTCACATCCAGGTTACTTGACACTTCTCTTGCCTGACAATTACTCTCCGATATTTCCCCAAAAGTCATTAGAATCTAAGCGCTTGAAAATCTAAGTTTTATTCTTTTTATTATGTTTTATGTATAGACTACAGTGTCTGCAACATAATAGAACATTAGTAAAAGGTTTTTGAATGATGAATAATTCCATGTGTTGGCTGGGGTAAAGATTTGGGACTGTATGGGGGAAGTCAGGCCTATAACTATTCAAGAGACATAAAGTAAATAATGACTGTGGATTCAAACGTGACACTCTCAGAACTAGTAAGAGCTTAGAAAAGTGTTCTGGACTGCTGGGTCATTCCAAAGATTCATTAGACCAGCAATTAGCCAAAAAACTAGCCCAAATCTCACGCAGACCTTGGGATAATTTGGGTTTATTTGACATTCGTTGTTAAACTGGCACTGATTTCATGACCCAGAAATCCTATGTCTCTTCAGGTTTCTTTGATGCAGGTCATTCACATCCCAATAATATCATACAAGCTGTAGAGGTGTACTCAGAATTGGCAGCTATTAAAAGGAAGAGAGTTAAAGGGAGGTAATAGATACTGTGATTTATGGGAAAATAATGCTTCTCTTGCAATTCTATTGCAAGAAGGGATCTACAGAATTAGAAAAAGACATCATAATACCATTTCAAAATAATGGATTAAATCTTCGTAGGAACTAGTAATAACTTCAAGGGCTTTGCCTAAGGGAAGAGGGCTGTATCTCTTGGACATTGATTCTGAAGGTTTTTATTCCCTTTGAGGCATCCTATGATCTCTGTTCAATAAAGGAGAAAAAAACACAGTAATTGATGGCTGTCCTCATCAGCTGGAGACATTTGTAGGTTTGGGAGAAGGAGAAAATGGGGCTGGAGTGAAAAGTTGGAAGCAGCCCACTGCATAATAGAAGAGAAGGAAGATTATAGATCAACGGATCTAGCTAGCATTTTTTAAAAAAAGGAGTTTCGGACCTACTCCACTCTTTTCTGTTAGGATCCTAACACTTGTAGTTTCTACTGTTTGGGACACTGTTTTAACACGTAATGGGACACAAGTTTTAAGTTAATTTCTTCTAAAGCACTGACAGTTTAAATTTAGCTTTAAAAAAATTATTGCTTCCTGAGCTGGTATACTCTTATCAGATAACAACTTATCAGTAAATAGATGTTTAAAAAATTAAAACTCTCCTTAGATTAACATGTAAACAGTTATGATTTCAAGTTCTAATGTTGCATAGAAAACAAGGTTGTAGGTCCCTTAATATTCACAAGACTTGAGATTCTGAAAAGGAAGTAGTATAGTTCAGTGGGGAAAAATCAAACAAAAATATTATCTAATTTCATAATCAGATACCTTGTATTCTAGTTCAAATCTTATACGAATAACACATCTCAGTCTCAATCCACATTTAAAAAAGCTGTCTGTCACATAGAGTAGTACTCTTGGGTCTGAATTTCTATAACAGATATTTCCAAGTTATTCTACCTTCCTTCCCCACAAACTCAAGCAATTTTATGTATTTGTAGTATGAAAGTTTTAGTTCCATTATTTAGAACAACCTGCAAGGTATTTACATATGTTGCGATTGTAACTATCTAACGATGAAGGTCTGTTGTGTAAGAAAGGGTCATTACTGTATGGAGGTTAAAAAAAAAAAAAAAAAAAAAAAAAACTCCGAAAACCAAACAAAACAAATAGATGCGTCCATTCCATTCTTGATGTCATGACTAGGTGTTGGGAGGATAAATGAGATAATGAAAGAAGCTCTTGAGTTCTGGGGAGGACAGCTGCTTCATGCAGGCAAAACATCATTATTATAAATTACCTTTATTCACTTTCAAACCATCTGTTTCCAAACATGGGCACGTGTGGCCCTATTTTCCTATCTCAGTGCCCCCTAGTGTGTACCTTATACATATTTAATCTTCAACTGGTTTCAAAGGAAGCAACATTATGTACAGATGGATGGCGCTGGAACAAAGGACAGACATTAATTCATTTCTTTGATGATTTTTTTTTTGTTTGAGACAAGATTGTTCATTCATATTAAACTATTGCTGATGGTATTATGCTAGTAGTTTTTCTTTAACCTTAAAAAAAACTAAATAATGCCATCTGGTGGTGAAAATAAATATTCTGGAGGGTATTTCCAGAATTTGTTTATTTCATTTTTTTGTATTTTAATATCTTCATTACTGTAATAGTTTTTAATGAGTTGACTGAAGTCTTTAGAAAGTAGAATAAAGATTTTACACAAAAGATAGAAATAAATAGTTTGGAATATACCTAGGCAGATCTAATTATACAGTGATAAAATTCCCAATTCAAGTTCTTTTCACCCATAAAGAGTGGTGACAGATTATGCAAAACTGTGGAGCTGGTTCTCTTCTTAAGTAAGTAAGAGTAGTAATTTCCTGGCATCTGATACTATCATTTCTTCTGTAGTCACAATAAGTAAAATGATGTCCTGCTATGAAATTCAGAACTGCTCTCGTGGGTGATAGACCAACTTCCTGAAAAGATATGATGCTTTTATTGATTCCCTCTCAATTTTGCTCACCCTTGGAATTCAGGTCATGTCTGAAACCTAGAGGGGTATACTTGCTGGAAGATTTTGTTTTGTTTTTGTTTGTTTGTTTACATGAGAACCTGATGAGTCTGCTATGATAACTCAATGGGGCTGAAACTGGAGACCAGTATAAGTGAAAGATTATATTTTACTTAGGATCCACTCTCTCCCACCCTTTCTGTCCTCTGAAGATTAGGGTATGTCCCAAAAGAGAATTTATCACATTGGGAAATGTCTTCAGACAACAAATTTCACTGAAAGTTGGCTTTTTCTAGGGTAACAAGGAGGAAATAGGGCTGACAAAGACAGTGTTCAATAAATATTTGTTGAATTACATCAAAATGAAGAATATTTCTTCCTTCGCAGCCCTTGTAAGAGAAGACTTCAACCAAAATGAAATTTCTGAAATGCCAATGAACCACATCACTCTGTTGCTTAAAATCCTGCAATGGCTTCATAATCCACTCCAAATTCCTCACAAGGCCACCCATAGTCTGGTCCTTGTATACCTTTTGACTCATATTCTGTCATTTGTCATTCCCCCCACTTGACTTCTCTGCTTTAACACAAACATATATCCATGTGCACACATGTACATGCATGTGCACGTGTGTGCCTGCACACACACTTGCACACACACTGAAATAGATCTCTCCCACTCCCCAAAGCCAGTGTTCTGTTTAGCCTTTGCTGACCAAAGCACTCTTTCTTACTTTACCTAGTAAACTTTTAATCATTTTGAAAGATTCAGTTCAAACACTACACTACTTCCACTAGGAATCATTTCTTGAGTTTCTCATGTGGACAATAGTGCTTTATCCTCTGTGCTTGGAGAACCTCATATACATACTCCAAAAAAATACAGCTACTTTGCTAAAATTGTTTCCATGGACATCTTCACTATACCATGTGTTTCTCAAGAGCAAGGCTACATTCTATTTGTTTAAAATTATTTTTAAATGTTTTGAGTGGTAATTTACCCCCATTAGGTACTTATTAAATGCAAGCTAAAGGCATGAATAATTGGTAGCAGATATTGCTAATCAAGCTCCAACATCCAGTGTTTCTTCTTATTTAATAAAACTCCAACCCACTTCAACCTCTCCGTAGCTACCCACCTACGGAAGGTCCTATGACAAAGCTCTCACCGTGAGATATAACTGGACAAGATATGTGATGCTTCCTCCTTGTGATGTCCTTATTAAGAAACTGCTGTTCTTAAATTCTTTTGTCTTTTCTGCTTCTCACAGACTGAAAACAGGTGACAACTGGCAGTTTCCTTGGACTTAGTGATGGAAATGAATGTTGATGTTGGCTGAGCTCTCCTGACAGCCTGGGAACCTGCAGAAACTTGGTGACCAGACCACCCTACTCTGGGTTATGTTAGAGAAAAATACATCCTGTCATATTTAAGCCACTGTATTTTGGGGTCCCTTTATTACGGCAATTCAGGTGATGCCCTAATTAGTACATGGTTGAAACGGAAACTATTTTCTGTGATATTGAAGCTTTATTTTCTCAGCATTGTACCATAGAAAATATTTCCATTTCTATTATGTATCAGGATATAACCTAGAAATACATCATAGAAAACAATTAAATATTACTTTTACAGATAAGCTTCAAAACACTATCAAATTTCTATTTATTGCCTGTAGAACTTAAGCTATCATTAAAAATTAAAAGGCAACTATTTCCAAGAGTAGAAACTTTATTTACAATCTTTAAAAATATCCTCTAGTCTTAAGACCGTACCTTGTTTTTAGCTTCTGTGTCTTCTTCCCTCATTGAAGAATCAGTCATTCACTTTAGGCACAGCCTTGTCTTATATGTTAGGAAAATCTTGACCTTGGATGGAAGAGAGAAAAGGAACTCCAGAATGACAGCCAGGTATTAATTGCTAACATTACCTTCAGCAGCACTTAACACCGTTGTGCTTTTTATTCTGAAACCTAATATTCATTCTTCTTTCTGGCCCTGGTATCTGAAACCATGTTTTAGAAACCTGAATAGCAACTCAAATGCTGTAAGGCTGGAATTGCATTCTTGCAATTGCCAGTGACCTGATTCAGGATACATTCCCTTGGTCTAGATCATATGACTTATTTCTTGACCAACCTGTTAGAAATTTCCACTCTGGTGATTTTCCTCCAGTATGTATCACCGGGTATCTGTTGCTATACTCTGTACATTTGTCTTTGGCTTATCAGGAGGCTATTATCATACCTAAAATCTGTGTTTGTCCCCTATTTCACTTGAGTGCCTGACACTTTTAGATGAAAAAGTCTCGGTTCCTCTTAGTATTCCTTTGTTTCCTCTGGAGTTAAGGGTCAGTAATGAGAATGTCCTGAGATATAATGATATTGGTGAGTAGCTTCCAATTTGTCATTAATATATCATTAATATATGTATTTATTTGTTATTTAATTATCATTAATATATGTATTTATTTTGCAATGACTTTCATTGCAAAACATTAGGCTTTTGGGCAATATTGTCTTTAGCAATTGCCTTCAATCTAAGGTTGAAGGTACACAAAACCATCATAGTGAACACTGTAATTTATCCCTGCCCTATACTTTCCTCTCATGAATTATGTGGATTTTTTTGCCTTTTGTTAACTGCTTCTCTCTCATCTAGCTAGTCTAGCAATCAAATGTCCCTCCTTCTTCTTTTATAGAGTGGGCATGTGAGCAGGGCTGAGCAGTGAGTGGCCTGGAATGTTGATTGATCCAAGGATAGGAAAATGGCTTAAGCAAGGCCTCAATATCCTTTCAAGAACTGATATAGATGCTAGAAGACAGAGAGTTTTTCTCTCACCTTCTGAGATCGTGTGTCATAAAAGCATTCACCCTGGAGAGGCAAATGGCCAAGAAGTAGAGAGAAAATAGGTTTCTGACAACATCTTCTGAACATCTGGACTATGATTATTTTTTCCTGCTCCTTCCAATAAATATGCAACAAGTTTGAGCTCTTTTACTTGCAAGGAAGGTAGTCTAAACCAGAGGTCATAAATTATGGCCCCATCATCTTTCTTTTGTAAATAAAGTTTCATATGAACACAGGTACGTGCATTTGTTTACATATTGTCAATGGCTTATTTCCCACTCCTACTGCAGATCTGATTATTTCCCACTCCTACTGCAGAGTAGAGTGGTTGTAATGGATCTAATGGTTTTATAAAGGGCAGTTCCCCCTTTTTGCTCAGGACTGCTTTGGCTACTTGGGGTCTTTTGTGGTTCCATATAAATTTTATAATATTTTTCCAATTTCTGGGAAGAATATAAATCGTATTTTGATAGAGGTTACATTGAATCTGTAAATTATTTTGGGTGGTATTGTCGTTTTAGCAATACTAATTCTTCTAATCTATGAGCGTGGAATGCCTTTCTATTTTTTTGTATTCTGTTCAATTTCTTTTTTCAGAGTTTTATAGTTTTCCTTGTACAGGGCTTTTACTTCTTTGATTAAATTGATTCCTAGATTTTTTGTATTTTATATTCTTTGTAGCTATTATAAGTGGGATTCTTTTCCTAATTTCTTTTTCAGATTGTTCACCATTGGTGTATATAAATGCTACTAATTTTTTTATGTTTATTTTGTATCCTGTAACTATATTATATTTGTTAATCAGTTCTAACAATTTTTTTTGGTGGTATCTTTAGGTTTTTCTAAATATAAAATCACATCACCTGCAAATAAAGCCAACTTGACTTCTTTTTTTCCAACCTGGATGCCCTTTATTTCTTTTCTTTGCTTAATTGTTCAGGCCAGGAATTTCAGTATTAAGTAAAAGTGGTAAAAATTGGTATTTTTGTATTGTTTCACATCTTAGAGGAAAGGCTTTCAGTGTTTACCTTTTTAGTATGATGTTGGCTGTGGGTTTTTCATATATGGATTTTATCATTTTGAGGTTTCTCCCTCTATACCCAGTTTGCTGAGGGTGTTTTTTTTTTTTTTTATCACAAAGAGGTGTTGAATTTTATCGAATGCTTTTCAGCATCTATTGAAATAATTATATGGTTTTTGTTCTTGGTTCTATTAATGTAATATACCACATTTATTGAGTTGCATATGTTGAACCATCCTTCCCATCCCTAAAATAAATCCCACTTGGTCATGATGGATGATCTTTTTAAGGTAATGTTGAATTCAGTTTTCTAGGATTTTGTTGAGGATTTTCGCATCTATGTTCATCGGTGCTATTAGCCTGCAGATATCTTTTTGTGTGTGTGTGTGTTTTTGTCTGGTTTTGGTGTCAGCATACTGCTGGCCTGTAGAATGAGTTTGGAAGTATTCCCTCCTCTTCAATATTTTTGAAGAGTTTGAGTAGAATTTGTGTTAGTTCCTCTTTAAATGTTTGGTAGATTTCAGCAGTGAAGCCTTTAGATCCTGGGATTTTCTTTGATTGGAGACTTTTTATTATGGCTTTGATCTTGTTATGCAGTATTAATTTATTGTGGTTTTCTATTTTTTCGTGGTTCAATGTTGATAGATTGAATATATCCAGGAATTTACGCATTTCTTCTAGGTTTTCTAGTTTTTTGGTGTATAGATATTCATGATATTAAAAATCGCAGTTACTTTTGCACCAACTTAATAATTTCTAATGATTATTTGTATTTCTGTAGTCTCAGCTGTTATGTCTCCTTTTTAATTTTTCATTTTACTATTTGGGCCTCCTCTCTCTTTTTTTATGTTAGTTCAGATAAAGGTTTGTTTATTTCATTTACATTTTCAAAAACCAACTTTTTATTGTTCTGCATTGGTTTTGCAGTCACAATCTCATTTACTTTTGCTCTGATGTTTATTATTTCTTTACTTCTACTAATTTTGGTTTGGTTGTTGTTGCTTTCCTAGCTACCTGAGGTGCAAGATTAGTTTTTTATTTGAAGCCTTCCTGCTTTTCTGATGTAGGTGTTTATTGTTATAAACTTCCTTCCTAGTACTGCTTTTGCTGTGTTCCATAGATTTTGGTATGTTGTGTTTACATTTTTATTTGTTTCAAGAAAGTGTTTTCTTTTTAACTTCTTTATGGATTTATGGGTCATTTGGGAGCATGTTTAATCTTCATGTGTTTGTATATTTTAAGTTTTTATTGATTTCTACTTCTAGTCCATTATGGTCAAAAAAGATACTTGAGAGAAAATGGAGCAGGATAGTCAAATAGAAGGCTCTACTGACTGCCTCCCCAGTAAAAACACAAAATTAAACACCTCTCTACACAGGAAAATCACCTTCAAAAGAAACAAAAATCAGGTGAACCCTCACAGTTCCTGGTTGTAATTTAATACCACTGAAGAGGCACTGAAAAGGATTGAAAAGACAGTCTTGAATTGCCAATGCCACTTCTCACCCATCCACTGGCAGTGGTTGTGTTGCATGGAGAGAGAATCTCATGGTAACCTCAAATTAAAAAACACACAATGGATACTGTATACACTTGTAGTAAGAAAATATCTTCATTTTATTTCCTTTCTTTTTCCTTTATCATGTGATATAAGATTTATTGACTTCAAATCAGCTTTTAAATGTTGTTAACTTTGCATAATAGCATTTGGGGTAGAGATTGGTGCATTTCCGGTTGTACAAAGGATAGCTGTTCATACGTTAGGCATAATTATGACCTTATTATTGTCTTTATTTGAAGAATATGTATGATTTCAGAAGGTGTGTATGGGTTCAAGTGGACAAAGGGTGGACTTGCCTTGGTTAATATTGTCAACTTGATTGGATTGAAAGATACAAAGTATCATTCCTGGGTGTGTCTGTGAGAATGTTGCCAAAGGAGATTAACATTTGAGTCAGTGGACGGGGAAAGGCAGACTCACCCTCAATCTGGGCAGGTGCAATTTAATCAGCTGCCAGTGTGGCCAGAATAAAAAGCAGTCAGAAGAACGTGGAAAGACTATCCTGGCTGAGTCTTCTGGCTTCCATCTTTCTCCCATGCTGGATGCTTCCTGGCCTTGAACATCAAACTCCAAGTTTATCAGCTTTGATACTCTTGGACCTTCAACCACAGAGTGAAGGTTGCACTGTCAGCTTACCTGCTTTTAAGGTTTTGGGACTTGGACTGGCTTCCTTGCTTCTCAGCTTTCAGACAGCCTATTATGGGACTCACACAACCTGTGATTGTGTGAGTCAATATTCTGTAATAAACTCATATATATATATATATATATATATATATATATACACACACACACACACGTATATATATACATATACATATATATATACATATACCTACATCTATCTATATATATATATCCTATTAGTTCTGTCTGTCTAGAGAACACTGACTAATACAGATACACAAAAAATTAAAAAGCAAGAAATTAAATCATACAACCAGAGAAAATCACCTTCATTAAAAGGAAGACAGGAAGGAAAGAAAGAAGGAAAAGAAAATCACAAAATAACCACAAAACAAATAACAAAATGCCAGGAACAAGTCCTTACTTATCAATAATACATAAATGAACTAAACTCTATAATAAAGAGACATAGAGTGACTGAATGGATTAAAAAAACAAGCAAACAAAAAACAAAACAAAACAAACAGCAACAACAACAACAAAAAAACAACACCTAATGATTTATTGCCTTAGGAAACACACTTCACTTGTAAAGACACTCATAGACTGAAAATGAAGGGATGAAAAAGGATATTCCATGCCAATGGAAACCACAGAAGAGCAGAAGTAGCTGTACTTTTATAAGACAAAATAGATTTCAAGACAAAAACTATAAGAAGAGACAAAGAAGGTCATTACATAATGATAGTGGGGTCAATTCAGCAAGACAATATAACAATTGTAAACTTATATGCATCCAACACTGGAGTACCCAGATATATAAAGCAAATATTATTAGGGCTCAAGAGAGAGATAGACCTCAATACAATAACAGCTGGAGACTTCAACAACCCACTTTCAGCATTGAACAGATCTTTCAGACAAGAAATCAACAAAGAAATATCGGTCTTAATCTGCAGTATAGACCAACTAGACCTAACATATATTTACAGAACATTTCATCCAAAGGCTGCGGGATACACATTTTTTTCTCAGCACATGGATTACTCTAAAGGATAGACCATATTTTAGGTCACAAAAAAGTCTTAAAACATTTTTAAAAATTGAAATTATAGCAAGCATCTTCTCTAACCACAGTGGAATAAAACCAGAAATCAATAACAAGAGTAATTTTGGTAGCTTTACAAAAACATGGAAATTAAAAAATATGCTCCCGAATGACCAGGGGATGATGAAGTAATTTTAAAAAATGAAAAATTTTCTTGAAAAAATGATAATGGAAATACTACATTTCAAAACCTATGAGATACAGCAAAAGTAGTACTAAGAGAGAAATTTAAAGCAGTAAGCACCTACATATAAAAAGAAGAAAAGCTTTAAATAAATGTTAGGTTGGTGCAAAAGTAATTGTTGTTTTTGCCATTAAAGGTAATGAAAGGTAAGAAAAGAAATAAGGATCAGAACAGAAATAAATGAATTTGAAATGAAAAAATATATAAAAAAATCAATGACACAAGTCATAGGTTTTTTCAACAGATTAACAAAATTGACAAATCTGTAGCCAGACTAAAAAAAAAGAGTGAATACCCAAATAAATAGACTCAGAGATAAAAAGAGACATTACAATTGATATGATAGAAATTCAAAGAATCATTAGTGGCTACTATGAACAACTATATTTCAGTAAATTGGAAAATCTAGAAGAAATGGATAAACTCCTAGACACATAACACATATAACCTACCAAGATTGAACCATGGAGAAATTCAAAACCTGAGCAGACCAACAACAAGCAATGATATCAAAGCCATAATAAAGTGTTCCAGCAAAGAAAATCTTGGGACCCAATGGCTTAACTGCCTAATTCTACCAAACATTTAAAGAACTAATAACAATCTTACTCAAGTTATTTTAAAAAGGTAGAGCAAGAGGCAGCACTTCTAAACTCATTCTACAAGGTTAGTATTACCCTAAATCAGACTCATTAAAAAAAATAATAAAACTACAGGCCAATATCCCTGATGAATATTGATGCAAAAATCCTCAACAAAATACTAGCAAAGAGAATTCAACAGCACATTAAAAAGATTATTTATTATGACCCAGTGGGATTTAGCCCAGGGACGCAAGGATAGTTCAACATATGCAAATTAATCAGTGTGATACATTATATAGACAAAATGAAGGACAAAAACCATATAATTATTTCAATTGATGCTGAAAAATAATTGATAAAATTTAACATCCTTTCGAGATAAAAACCCTAAAAAAAGCTAGGTATAGAATGAATACACCTCAACATCATAAAAGCCATATATAACAGTCCCACAGCTAGTACCATACTGAATTGAGAAAAACTTAAAGCATTTCCTCTACAATCTGGAATATGACAAGGATTCCACTTTCACCAAGATTATTCAGCATAGTAGTGGGAGTCCTAGCTAGAACAATCAGACGAGAGAAAGAAATAAAGGGCATATAAATTGGAAAGGAAAAAGTCAAATTATCCTTGTTTGCAGATAATATAATCTTATGTTGGGAAAACCTAAAGACTCCACCAAAAAATGATTAGAATAGATCAACAAATTCAGTAGAGTTACATGACACAAAATCAACGTAAAAATCAGTAGCATTTCTACATGCCAACAGCAAACAATCTGAAAAAGAAATCAAGAAAGTAATTTCATTTACAATAGCTACAAATAAAATAAAATACCTAGAAATTATAGAAATTAACCAAACAAATGAAAAATCTCTACAATGAAAACTCTAAAACATTGATAAAAGAAACTGAAGAGAATGCAGAAAAAGAAAGAATGATATTCCATGTTCATGACTTGGAAGAATCAATATTGTTTAAAATGTCCGAAGCAATCTATAGATGCAATGCAATCCTTATCAAAATACCAATTATGTTCTTCACAGAAATAGAAAAAACTATCCTAAAATTTATATGGAACCACAAAAGAGCCAGAATAGCCAAAGCTATCCTAAGCAAAAATAAAAATAAAATACTGGAGGAATAACATTACCTGAGTTCAGTTTATACTACAGAGTCATAGTAACCAAAATGGCATTGTACTGGAGTAAAAACAGACACATAGACTAGTGGAACAGAATAGAAAATTCAGAAATAAATTCATACATCTATAATGGTGCAGAAGAATGAAATTAGACCCCTATCTTTCACCATGTACAAAAATCAAATCAAAATGGAACACAGACTTAAATCTAATACCTCAGACTATGAAACTATGAAACTATTATGAGAAAACTTTGGGAAAACTCTCCAGGACATTGGACTGGGCAAAGATTTTTTGAGTAATACCTCACAACCACAGGTAACCAAGGCAAAAATGGACAAGTGGGATCATGTTAAGTTAAAACGCTTTGCACAGCAAAAGAAACAATCAACAAAATGAAGAGACAACCCACAGAAGGAGAAAATATTTGCAAATTACCCATCTGACAAGGGATTAATAACCAGAATATATAAAAAGCTGAAACAACTCTATGGGAAAAAAATCTAGTAATCCAATCAAAAAATGGAAAAAAGACATTTCTCGAAAGAAAACATACAAACGCCAAGCAGGTGTATGAAAAGATGCTCAACATCATTGATCATCAGAGAAATGCAAATCAAACTATAATGAATATCGTCTCACCCCTATTAAAATAAATTTCATTCAAAAGACAGGCAATAACAAATGCTGGTGAGGATGTGGGAAAAGAGAACCCTGGTACACTGTTGGCAGAGATGTAAATTAGTACAACCACTATGGAGAACAGTTTGGAAGTTTCTCAAAATACTAAAAATAGAGCTACCATATGATCCTGCAATCCCACTGCTAGGTATATACCCAAAGGATGGAAAATCACTATATCAAAGAGACATCTGCACTGCCATGTTTATTGAAGCACTATTCACAATGGCCAGTATTTGGAAGCAAACTAAGTGTCCACTAACAGATGAATGGAAGGGAAAATATGGTACATATATACAATCCAGTACTGTTCAGCCATAAAAAGAATGAGGTCCTGTCATTTGCAACAACATAGATAGAACTGGAGGTCATTATATTAAGTGAAATAAGCCAGGTACAGAAAGACAAATGTTTCATGGTCTCACTTATTTTGTGATTTTGTGGAAGCCAAAAATGAAAACAGTTGCATTCATAAAGACAGAAAGTAGAAGGATGGTTACCAAAGGATAGGAAGGGTAGTGAGTGGCTGGGGGAGATGTGGAGATGGTTAATGTGCACTAAAAAATAGTTAGAAATGATGAATAAGACCTAGCATTTGCCAGCACAACAGGGTGACTATAGTAAAAAGTAATGTAACTGTACATTAAAAAATAACTGAAAGAGTAAAATTGGATTGTTTGTAATATAAAGGATAAATTGGATGATGGATACCCCATTTGCCCTGATGTGATTATTATGCATTGCATACCTGTATCAAAATATTTCATGTAACCCATAAATAAACACAGCCACTCTGTACCCACAAAAGTTAAAAATTTAAAAAGATATTTGATAGAATTTCTACTTTTAAAAATTTGTTGCAACTTGTTTTGTAGCCCAAGATATGGTCTATCCTGGAGAATGTTTTATGAGCTGATGAAAAGTATGTGTATTCTGTAGCAGTTGAGTGAAATATTTTGTAAATGTGTATCAGGTCCATTTGGTCAAGTGTGTAGTTTAAATCTGATGTTTCTTTGTTGATTTTCCATCTGAATGATCTCTTCATTACTGAGAATGCAGTGTTAAATGCCCCTACTATTATTGCATTGCAGTCTATCTCTCCCTTTAGATCTATTAATGTTTGCTTTATATACTTGGGTGTTCCCTTGTTGGGAACATATGTATTTATAATTGTTATATTATCTTACTTGTAATATCCTTCATGATTACATAATGACCTTGTTTGTCTCTTTTACAGTCTTTGACTTGTAATCTATTTCATTTAATGGAAGTTTAGCTACTACTGCTCTTTTTTAGTTTCTATTTCCATGGAATATCTTCTTCCATACCTTCACTTTTAGTCTACCTGTGTCTTCATATGTGACGTGTGCTTCTTGGAGACAGTATATAGCTAAGTCTTGTTTCTTTACCTATTCAGCCACCCTTTGCATTTTAATTAGAGAATCCAGTTCATTTACATTGCGATGTTATTGATAAGTAAGGACTTACTGCCTTTTTTTTTTTCTGATTACTTTGTAACTCCTCACTTCCTGTCTTCTTTTTTCACTGTCTTCTTTTGAGGATAATTTTTTTTTTGGTAGTATCTTTTAATTTGTTTCTTTTTATTTTTAGCATATAAATATGTATTAGTCTGTTCTCATGCTGCTATAAGGATATACCTGAGACTAGGTAATTTATAAAGAAAAAGAGGTTTAATGGACTCACAGTTTCACGTGGCTGGGGAGACCTCACAGGGCAGAAAGCAAAGGAGTAGCAAAGGCATGTCTTACATGGGGGCAGGCAAGTGAGTGTGCGCAGGGGAACTGCCCTTTATAAAACTATCAGATCTTGTGAGACTTATTCACTATCATGAGAACAACATGGAAAAAACCTGCCCCCATGATTCAATTATCTCCCACAAGCTTCCTCCCATGACACATGGGGATTATGGGTGCTACAATTCAAGATGAGATTTGGGTGGGGAAACAGCCAAGCCATATCAATGCATATTGTCAGTTTTTGCATTGTGGTTACCACAATGGTAACCACAGTGAGGTTTGCAGAATACATCTTATAGATATAAAAAGTTATTTCAAAGAGATGACAGCTTATCCTTGATGAGAAAAAAGAATAAAAAGAACTTAAAAATACCTCTACACTTTAACTCTTTTTCCTACAATTTGACTTTTGGTTGTCTCAATTTATATATTTTTACTGTCTATTTCTTAAGAGGTTGCTATTGCTATTGTTTTTGAGAGATTTGTCTTTTATGTGTCATAGCAGAATTATGAGTGGATTGCAAACCACAATTACAGTATTAGAGAATTCTGGGTTTGTCTGTGTACTTAATTTTACCACTGAGTTTTATACCTTCAAATGTTTTCTTTTTGCAAACTAACATTTTCTTTCTTTCAGATTGAAGAATTCCCTTTAGCATTTCTTGTAAGACAAGTCTGGTGGTGGTGAATTATCTCAGCTTTTGTTTGCCTTGGAAAGACTTTATCTCTCCCTCATATTTGAAGGAGAGCTTTTCTGGATATGGTATTCTTAGTTAGCAGTTTTTCTTCCTTTCAGCACCTTGAAAATGTTATCACTGTCTCCTGGCGTGTATGGCTTCTGTTGAGAAGTCTGTTGTCAGAGGAATTGGAGCTACTTTACTTTTTTTAAAAATATGTTATTTGTCTTTTCTCTTGTTGCCTTTAAGATCCTCTCTATGCCCTTGACCTTTGAGAGTGTGATTATTAAATGCCTTAGGTAGTCTCATTTGGATCAAATCTGTTTGGTGTTCTCTGGCCTTCCTGTACCTGGATATTTATGTCTTTCTCAAGTTTTGGAAAGTTTTCTATTAATATTCCTTTGAATAAGCTTTTTACTCCTTGCTCTTGGTCAACTTCCTCTTGAATACCAATAATTCCCACATTTGGTCTTTTGAGGTGATTTTCTATATGTTGTAGGTAATTTTTGTTGCTTTCCATTCTCTTTTTTTTCCTCTGCCTATATTTTCTAATAGCCTTCTTCAAGTTCATCAATTCATTCCTCTAATTAATCTGTTTCTGCTGCTGAGAGTCTCTAATGAATTTTTCAGCTGAGTAACTGTATTTCTCAGTTCCAAGACTTCTGTTTGATTTTTAAAAATTATTTCAATCTGTTTGTTAAAGTTCTCTCATAAACTTCTGCATTGCTTTTTCTGTGTTATTTTGGCGATTATTGACTTTCCTTAACACTGCTATTTTGAATTATTGGTCAGAGAGGTCACATACCACCACTTCATTAGGGTCAGTTACTGGTTCCTTGCCTTGTCTATTTAAGGAGGTCGTGGCTCCCTGGTTGCTGTTGTTTTTTGTGTATGTAAATCTATATTGTTGCTTGGAGGATTTATTCCAGTCTTCTTTGTCTGGCTTGTTTTGTTTTTTATTGGATATAGTTGCTTAGAGATTCTTTGTAATTTGCTTGAATTTCTTTTGCTTTTCCCACTAGGTGTCTGCCTCCTGTTGCCACCAGACGGCGCTGTACGTTTAGGCTTGCCTTTTCTATAGCAAAGAATCGGAGTACTGGCCCTCCTGAATGGGGGAGGTACTAAGAGGGATATCCTGGCAAAGCGGGAAGGCTGGCTAGGGATTCCTAGGGGGACTTGTGAAGTGTACCTCCTACATTGTGGTGCTGCTAAAAAGTCACTCTGATTTGGTATCCTCTATTACGTAGCAGAGTTTCCAGGCCTGAGGATAGTACTCCTGTCTCTCTTCTTTGTCACCGACTGTCCTCAGGGCTTTTTCTCCCTTCAGGTACTTGCCATGCTTCCTGTGTGTTGAGGCAGGGACAGGTCTCCTGTCAGGGAACCCAAGGTGGTACAGAAGCTGGTTGTCCATCTCAATCTCATTTTTTCCAGTGTAGAAGCTGGAATTGGGGTAATATTTTCCATACACTTGGTGCTGACCAAATTGGGGGAAGATTTTTTTTATTCTCTGTAGCCCCAGGAACTGTTTCATCATCATATTTGAATTCTGGGACATTACCGGTGGTAATCGCAGTGCTGTATCTTTGTTTTTGGTTTTCAGTGTGAGGAAGTTAAGCTAGTTTGCTTATCTGCTACCATTTTGGAACTAGAAACTTCCATATGAATCTATTTATATGAAATGTTCAGAAAAGGCAAATCTATGGAGACAGAAAATTGATATGTGGTTTCCAGAGCTGGAGGAAGGAGGGACTGGAAAATAACTACTAATGGTTTCTTTGGGGGATGATGAAAATGTTCCTGAATTCGTGACAGTGGTTGCACAGCCTTGTGGATATATTAAAAACCACATTGTACACTTGGAAAGTGTGCATTTTATGGCATATGAATTATAACTCTGATATCTATCTATAATATCTATTTACCTGCCTATCTTTCATAATAACACTAACAAAACCCTCATTAGTCGTTTTTAGAGATGCCAAATTACTCTGTAAGCTGATATATAAGAAAAAGATCAGGAAAAACAATTTAAGATGGAAATTCAACAAGCCATGTCTATCATACATTTGACAGACAGTACATAGCATGGAAAAGACTATTTTGTAAAAAGGATTGAAGTTGGGGGGATATTTTTCCTGTCAAATATTAAAATTCCATTTTATTTACATAACTGAAACAGTGGTATTAGTAAAAGTTCATAGAAATAAATCAATAAAATGGTTTACAAAGCTAAGTAGATATATACATGAATATTCATATATATGAAAAATATAAAATATAAATATATAAAGTATAATATATTACATATTTTATAGAATGAAAAAATACACTGTATTATATAAATACATATAATTATAGTATATATCATATAAAATATATTTATAACATTTTTGTGAAAGTTTAGTTTGTAATTTCAATGCAGTGAAGAAATTATTCATCCTTCACCCCTGAAAGGGAGTATTTATTTTATTTATTATAATTTTAAGTTCAGCGGTACATGTGCAGCATGTGCACATTTGTTACGTAAGTAAACGTATGCCATGGTGGTCTGCTGCATAGATCATGCCATCACCTAGGTATTTAACCCAGCATGCATTAAGTATCCTTCCTGATGCTCTCCCTCTTCCCCCACGACCCACAGATAGGCCTCAATGTGTGTTGTTGTTCCCCACCATGTGTCCATGTGTTCTCATTGTTCAGCTTCCACTTATAAGTGAGAACATGCAGTGTTTGGCTTTCTGATCCCACATTAGTTTGCTGAGGATAATGGGCCTAGCTCCATCCATGTCCCTGCAAAGGACTTGATCTCATTCTTTTTTATGGCTGCATAGTATTCTGTGATGTATATGTGCTATATTTTCTTTATCCAGTCTACCATTCATGGGCCTTTAGGTTGATATCATGTCTTTGCTATTGTAAATAGTGTTGCAGTGAACACACATGTACATGTATCTTTATAATAGAATGATTTACATTCCTTTGGGAAATGGGATTGCAGAGTCAAATAGTATTTCTGTTTCTAGGTCTTTGAGGAATTGCCACATTGTCTTCCACAATCGTGAAACTAATTTACACTCCTACCAAAGTGTGAAAGCATTCCTTTTTCTCCACAACCACTCCAACATCTGTTGTTTTTTGACTTTTTAATGATAACCATTCTGATTGCTGTGAGATGGTATCTCTTAGTGGTTTTGATTTGCATTTCTCTAATGATCAGTGATGTGTGCTTTTTTTCAAATGTTTTTTTGGCCACATATATGTCTTCTTTTGAGAAGTGTCTGTTCATATCATTTGCCCACTTTTTAATGTTTTTTTCTTGTAAATTTGTTTAAGTTCCTTGTATATGATGAATATTAGAACTTTGTCACATGGATCGATTGCAAAAATTTTCTCCCATTCTGTAGGTTGTCTGTTCACTCTGATGATAGTTTTTGGCTGTGCAGAATCTCTTTAGTTTAACTAGATCCCATTTGTCAATTTTTGCCTTTGTTGCGATTGCTTTTGGCGTCTTTGTCATGAAAACTTTGCCCATGCCTATGTCCTAAATGGTATTGCCTAGGTTGTCTTTCAGGATTATTATAGTTGTTGGGTTTTACATTTAAGTCTTTAACCCATCTTGAGTTGATTTTTGTATATGGTGTAAGGAACGAGCCCAGTTTCATTCAGTCTTCTCCACATGGCTAACCAGTTATCCCAGCAGCATTTATTGAAAAGGGAATCCTTTCCCAATTACTTGTTTTTGTCAGGTTTGTTGAAAATCAGATAGCTGTAGGTGTGTGGTCTTATTTCTGGGCTCTCTGTTCTGTTCCATTGGTCTATGTGTCTGTTTTTGTACCAGTACCATGTTGCTTTGGTCATGGTAGCCCTGTTGTATAGTTTGTATAGTTTGAAGTCTGATAACATGATGCCTTCAGCTTTGTTCTTTTTGCTTCCGATTGTCTTGGCTATTCGTTCTCTTGTTTGGTTCCATATACATTTTAAAATGGCTTTTTCTAATTCTGTGAAGAATGTCAGTTGTAGTTTAATGGGAATAGCATTGAATCTATAAATTGCCTTGGGCTGTATGGCCATTTTCACAATATTGATTCTTCCTATCCGTGAGCATGGAATGTTTTTCCATTTGTTTGTGTTATCTCTGATTTCTTTGAGCAGTAGTTTTTAGTTCTCCTTGAAGAGGTTCTTCACTTCCTTTTTTAGGTGTATTTCTAGGTATTTGATTGTTTTTGTGGTTGTGAATGGGAGTTCATTCATGATTTGGCTCTTGGCTTGCCTATTGTTGGTGTATAGAAATGCTAACAATTTTTGCACACTGATTTTGTATCCTGAGACTTTGCTGAAGTTGTATACTAACTTAAGAAGCTTTTGGGCTGAGATAATGGGATTTTCTAGATATAGGATCATGTTATCTGCAAAAAAAGATAGTTTGACTTGAAATGGAGCATTTTAAAAAATAAAAAATAAAGTATTCATTAATGTTAGTACAATTACCATGGATTTTAAAAATAAAAGTAGACTCTTACTTCAAACCACACACAATACATTTTAGATAAAAGAACTAAATGTAAAACATAAACAAACCAAAACCAAATAAATGCTAACTACAGCCATATCAAAACAAAAGCGCAAAAAATTAATATAGGATTGTGATGAGGAAAGCCCACTTCACCAACACAAAAAATCCTGAAGTAATAAGGAAAAGTCTAATCAATATAATCTCATTAAAATAAACACTGCTTATGGAAAACAAATAAATGTTTGGAAAAACATTTGCAACATGGAAGTAAAAAGAAATTTAAAAAATTACTACACACCATTAAGAAAAGCTCATCAAAAGATGATATGCAGACTAGGGAATACAGTATCAAATATAAGAATAAGGAATATTCAGGACAGACAATTGGAATACTAAAGGGATTATGGAACCAGGTTTTTGACAGCGACATCACTCTTTTTAAAATGACATCTATTCTTAGAACAAGGAAGCTAATTTTAAATAAGAAGTGCAAATTATCTTTTTAAAAAGCCTTATTCTTCACCTTTGTCAATGGTCAAACAAGGGAATTGACCAAATCCTATTTAATGCAACCAAAATTTGATATGAAAAAACAAAAGTGTAAACCTTTTAGAAGAGGCTTCTAGAAACTCCATTCCAGGAAGACTTTAAGAAGATAATGTATAACCATTTATGCATTGTAATAGATCTTTAAAATGGAACTAAAAATGTATTTTTTCCAGTACATGAGATGTTTACAGGTAAAGAGTTATATCGATTGTATCTCAAGCTCCCTCCAAGACATCGTCGTATCAATAATCTTTATTCCCAGATTCTGGCCTACACAATCAAGTGTCAATTATCCAATCTAATGGAAGGCTACATGTGTGCATTTGTGCAAAAATAACAATAACTTCACTATCCAAATTATATTTTATTCATGTTATTAACATTAGTTTATATTCCTGCAGCTAACCACAGGTAATAAATGTACCTTAAACCATTACCTATCAAAGCATGATCTCATTCTATGTAAAGAAGTGAGGTAGATGCATCCTGATGCAATGAGACATGAACATGCAATATTATGTTTTTCTTGGAAAATTCAAAGGAACTATATTTGAGTTGGAAGTGCTTAGCATTGGGGCTTAATATATGCAAGGTTTAAAAAATGTTTTTTTTTAATAGAGACAGGGTCTCTCTCTGTTACCCAGGCCTAAATGCAGTGGCATGACCACAGCTCGCTGCAGCCTTGAGCTTCTGGGCTCAAGGTATCCTCCTGCCCCAGTCTCCTGAGTAGCTGGAACTACAGGCACTTGCTGCCATGCCTGGCTAATATTTTATTTTTTGTAGAGATGGGGTCTTGCTATGTTGCCCAGACTGGTCTCAAACTCCTGGGCTGAAGTGATGCTCCTGCCTTGGCCTCCCAAAGTGCTGGGATTACAGGCATGAGATACCACGTCCAGCTTAAGTTTCAATTATAGCATTACCATTGACTAGCTTGGAATTTTCACTACCTATAAATAAAATTGAAGTTATTTTCCTCTTTGATGAAAATACTTATTTCCTAATGAGGAGAAGTGTATTTTTTTCAATAGTTGTATTTAATGTGAACTAACATATATTTGACTTTTCAAAAGGCTTTTATGCCTTTCAAATATTGAAAATGAGATTTAGAATGAAACTGAGTAAGTCAGTTAAAGCTTTATTAAGGAAAGACTTGGGAAAATCTTGAAATGCCAGAAAGCCCTGTAAGAAAAGGTGCAGAAATGGAATTGAAATCTGCAGAAGAGCATCAGCCACTATCATAATTAAATTTTCTTTAGCATAACCAAATAAAGTTTTCAATACAGCTTTATTCATGCCATTGTGCATGGCACTGAATAAGTCAGACTAAAGAGCCTCTTGTTTATGTCTCTCTAGTCTTTCAATCAGAGCTGAGCATACTGTCTGCAAAGGAGATAAAAGTACATTAATTGGAACATATCTATAGTAAAATAGTAATTGCCATATGTATTTGATACAAGTAAAAATAGTTAACCCATTACTTTTTTTTTTTTGCACACAAAAACAATAAACATTTTCTAAAAATACATACAAACAAAAAGATGCGTATCAAACATATTAGGAAGGTTGCACATGGGAAGACGGGGAATAGAAATGGGGAGTGGGAATAAAACCCATTACTTTCAACATGATCGTGTTTGGTATTTTTTAAAAAAAACTTCAACTTTTATTTTAGATACAGGGGTACGTGTGCAGGTTTTTACATGGGTATATTGCATCCAGATAGTGAGCATAATATCCAATAGGTAGTTTTTCAACCATTGACCTCCCCTCCCCCACCTTCTAGTAGTCTGCAGTGTCTACTATCCCCATGTTTATGTCTGTGTGTGCTCAATGTTTAGCTCCCACTAATAAGTGACAACATGTGGTATTTAGTTTTCTGTTGCTGCATTAGTTTGCTTAGGATTATGGGCTGTAGCTCCAAACATGTTGCTGCAAAAGGCATTATTTCATTCTTTTTTATGGCTGCATAATATTTCATGTTGTGTATATACCACATTTTCTTTGTCCAATCCATCATTATAGGCACCTAGGTTGTTTCTATATCTTTGATATTGTGAATAGCACTGTGATGAATATAACAGTGCATGTATCTTTTTGGTAAAATGGTCTATTCTCCTTTGGATATATAGCCAGCAATTGGATTGCTGAGTTAAATGGTAGTTCTGTTTTAAGTTATTTGAGAAATGTTCAAACTCCTTTCCATAGTGTGCATCACGTCCTTTCCTTTCCAAAGCTTTCTCAACAGAGTGAGGCACTTTGTTTTTTCAGATAAGCTGCTAACAAGTTACTGAGTATTAAGAAAGTCACATTGCTATCCTCATTTGTTTATGAAGTATGAAGAAAGTTGGAAATCTTTTTCTAAGGAAATCTATTATTTCTACAATGACTTTGACACAATTGAACAACCCTGTTTGGTTTAATTGAGGATACTATGTGATATGGTTTGGCTCTGTGTCCCCACGCAAATCTCATGTTGAATTGTAATCCCCAGTGTTGGAGGTGGGGCCTGGTGGGAGGTGATTGGATCATGGGGGTGGTTTCTGATGGTTTAACACCACCCACTAGTCCTATCTTGTGATAGAGTTCTCACAAGATCTGGTTGTTTAAAAGTGTGTGGCATCTCCCTCTTTACTCTCTGTCTTCCTCCTGCTCCAACCATTTAGGACATGCTGGCTTTCCATTCGCGTTGCACTGTGGTTGTAAGTTTCCTGAGTCCTCTCCAGCCATGCTTCCTGTACAACCTGTGGAACTGTGAGCCAGTTAAAATGCTTTCTTCATAAATTACGCAGTCTCAGGCAGGTCTTTATAGCAGTGTGAAAATGAACTAATACAGTATGCATAGGTATTAAAAATATGTGACAATTTATTTATAACGCCATAGACATTTTCTCTCTACAATTGTGTATAGTAAGCTTATTAATATATTTGATTACCATGGAATTGAACTAGGGTGAAGTCTGTTTTAGGACTATAAAAAACATGTTTCACTACCTATAAATAAACTAAAACACTAGATGTTTGTGAGGAAGTTAGCTCATTGATTGTTTATTTGACAAGGAAGACTGACTACCTTAGGTCTCTAATGACTGTCAAAGTATAATGGTTCGTGTCCTCTGGGAAGTACTTCAATTTAAGTCAGAAGAGTTCGTTTCATGGTAGTTCCTTTCATAAACTCCCTGTGGCTGAACCTGACCAAAAACACAAAGAAAAATACATCACTCTCCTCTCCACCGACAGTGACAATTTTCTAGCCAGTTAGGTAATAACATCCAGTTTATTACTCAGGTTTCTGCATCTTTCACAAGACTTAAATTGTCCACCTACTTTTAATTAGGGGTTGCCACATTCTTTTCAGTGAAAGGTGAAATGTTTAATAATTTCTTTCAGTAATCTATAACCTGCAATTATCCTTCAGCCAGAATCAAACTGTTTCTCAAATAGAGTCTTGTTATATTTGTTTAACTTTCCGTAGAACCCTTTATTTCTTTCTTGTAATTCTGTAGAACAGTGTAAGCACAAGTACATAGAACTCTCACTGCATCATTTATGCATAAATATAGTAGGTTATGAAACTGGTCTCTCTAATGTACCCAAACATCCCTTCACCCTCCAGGTGGTGCTAGAGCATTGAACATGCTTCATCTTAGGTGGTCTAGTGGCTTGTTTGAAGACTAACACTGTAAGGTAACAGATATACAGATACTTACATCACTTTTTTAACAATGAAGAAGGAATTAACTCAAGAATATATGATTATTAAGAAGCTAAATTTAGCCTTTAATAATCATAAGAAGATTGCTCTAAGTCTGGCTAAATTCTCTGAAAACTTAGAACTCATAGAATTCTTACTGAATTTAAAAAAGGAATCACAATACAAAATGAAATCTGATCAAGATTTGTCTCTAAACCAATGAGTATGCTGAGTGCCTCTCAGAATTCCTGAGAGATTTGGGATATGTCTATTCTTTGAAACTCCCAATATCCTAAAAATGGGGAGCTACCAAACCAGGGTAGCCAACAACATTGTGATGTGTTTTACATGCTTATATTTGTCAAATGAAGACTTTTAACACATATACAAGTCTCTGACTATGTCTATAAAAACTCCTTTGGTAATAATGGCAAAAGGCTACATCTGAGGCTCCTTGTGGCTTGTGGAGCCCTGTGATTGTGTTTAGCATGAAACCTAGCACACAGGCTTAATCTCCTCTGCTGCTTGCTTAGAATATATCAACAGGCAAGGGGCCTTGTTTATCTTGCATTCAGCTGCTGTAAGAGTGAACTTGGAATAAAATACTTGACATTCTTGAAAGGAACTGAACCATGTAATCTCTTCCATTTGAACCATGTGTGGCATATGATCATTCTTATACAAAGATTCTAGGGCCCTGGGCACTTAGCCTTTCTCCTCTGATTTCCGTCCAAATGACTGTGTTTGAGAAAAAGAGGTAAGGCCATTCCAATTAGGAAGTTATATATTTTATTTGAGTTGGAAGTGCTTAGCATTGAGGCTTAATATATATTTATGTATTTTAGGAATAGATTTTCTCATAATGGGTATTTTATGACTAAAAATAACAATAGGATAATATAGGATAACAATAATAAATAATAATATATAGGATAATAATATTTTGGAAATATTATTTGATGTCTCAAGAAAATAAGATTAAAATTACTTCAGCACAAGGCATTGAGGTTCTGTTTGGTTTTTTGCCTGTTAATTTAATTATGAGCAATATAGTTAGGGAAGCAAATTAATCACCATATTTAAAGAGCTGACATTAAAATATAGCATTTATAATAAAAGTAATCATCAGCCTAGAAGTTAGAGTAAAATTAATCTTTTATAAAGGATTTTAAGCAGCCATGACCATCACTGCTATGTAGAAACATTTCTACATATTTATAATGAAATTAGAAATACCCAACCAATGAACCACAAAAGTTAACCTCATTAGCTCAAAGTCCCTTTGGCCAATCATTACCTGAGAGGACAGTAGAGTTTCTAAGAACACCCTGAAAGTATTCCTTATGAACAATATTAAGTACTGATTTAAGGGTGTTCTGCAGGTAAGAGGTTAAACTAGATTAGCATACTTGATATCTGTTTCAGAGAAATATGTTTAATCACTGAATACCTTCTATGGTCAATGGCACATTTTTTCAAACTAGAATAGATTTTAGAATGTGCACTATGTAATATCAAAAATTTGAAAAATGTTTTCTTTCTTCTGTCTTTAATTAGGGTATTAAGACAAAGAGGAAAGTATAGTAGTCCTTGTTTTATTTAAGTAACTCTAGATTGTCTAAACTATGGCAAAATTCAAGTTATATCCCCAATGAAGGAATATAAATGAAGAAAATAAAACATACAGCTCACCTCCTACAAATAAAGTTTACATATGTTTAGTTATTATGTTGTCTTTTAGGTTCCTTTTAAATGACCAAGACGGTTATATGTAACAAAAACATAATTGCTGCGATGAATAAAATTGAGGCTAAATCTTTGAGTATATTGATTATCATTTCCTTAGAATAAATTTTAGAAACAGAGTTGATGCAACCAAAATATGCATATTTTAAAGCAGTAAATCCAAATGGATAAAACATACTCCTGAGAATTGTAATCATTTCATGTTCTTTCTGGATTGTATGAGATAGCCATCTCTCTGGACAAAGTATGGGCAGTTTTTGATCATGTTAATTTAAATTTGGACAATATATAAAAAGGCAAATAACAGAAAACTGACTGGCCATATGCAGAAAACAGAAACTGGACCCCTTTTTTACACCATAGAAAAAATTAACTCAAGATGGATTAAAGACTTAAACGTAAGACCTAAAACCATAAAAACCCCAGAAGAAAACCTAAGCAATACCATTCAGGACATAGGCCTGAGCAAAGACTTCATGACTAAAACACCAAATGCAATGGCAACAAAAGCCAAAATTGACAAATGGGATCTAAGTAAACCAAAGAGCTTCTCCACAGCAGGAGAAACTATCATCAGAGTGAACAGGCAGCCTACAGAATGGGAGAAAATTTGTGCAATCTATTCATCTGACAAAGGACTAATATCCAGAATCTACAAAGAACTTAAACACATTTACAAGAAAAAAACAAACAACCTCATAAAAAAGTGGGTGAAGGATATAAACAGACAGTTCTCAAAAGAAGACATTCATGTGGCCAACAAATATATGAAAAAAGCTCATCATCCCTGGTCATTACAGAAATGCAAATCAAAACCACGATGAGATACCATCTCATGCCAGTTAGAATGGCGATCATTAAAAAGTCAGAAAACAACAGATGCTGGAGAGAATGTGGAGAAATAGGAACGCTTTTACACTGTTGGTGGGAGTGTAAATTAGTTCAACCATTGTGGAAGACAGTGTGGTGATTCCTCAGGGATCTAGAACTGGAAATACCATTTGACCCTGCAATCCCATTACTAGGTACATACCTAAGGGATTATAAATCATTCTACTATAAAGACACATGCACACATATGTTTATTGCAGCACTGTTCACAATAGCAAAGACTTGGAACCATCTCAAATGTGCATCAGTGATAGACTGGATAAAAGAAATATGGCACATATACACCATGGAATACTATGCAGCCATAAAAGAGGATGAGTTCATGTCCTTTGCAGGGGCATGGATGAAACTGGAAACCATCATTCTCAGCAAACTAACACAAGAACAGAAAACCAAACACTGCATGTTCACACTCATAAGTGGGAGTTGAACAGTGAGAACACATGGACACAGGGAGGGGAACATCAAACACCAGGGCCTGTTAGGGGGTGGGGGGCTAAGGGAGGGATAGCATTAGGAGAAATACTTAATGTAGATGACAGGTTAATGGGTGCAGCAAACCACCATGGCACGTGTATACCTATGTAACAAACCTGCACGTTCGGCACATGTATCCAAGAACTTAAACTATAATTTAAATTTTTTTTAAAAGAAGAAGAGAGCAGAAAAAAGATGTTTTACCATTGTTAATAATATATTATACCTCAAGGAAAAGACATGTATTGAAGAGAATATTCAATACACTCAGAGGATGTGCTAATGACTATAAAATGTTCATAAGAATCTAAAGGAGAAAAATCACTCATTTTAATGGATTTGCTATATTGCATCTACATGGAAAGAGAGAGTGGTACTCCTTACTTTGTTTTATGTTAATACATGAGTACCCTTTAATGAATGAAATAGCCTCTGCTAAATATCATAAGCATAAAATATTGAAAATAGAGATATTTGCTGTTTGCTTCAGAGCTATGAAAATGACATTTCATTACTGGCTATTATCTGGTTTTATATGATAGAAGTAAAGCAAATATGAGACTACAAATACTGAATTGTGTTAATGTGAAGAGAATAGAAAAATTGGTGCTTTTAATTCACAGGTGTGCAGCTCTGTTAAAGATTGCATTTTAGTTTTAGGTGGCTTACTATTCAGAGCTTAATGCTGAAAACTAGAAAATCTTTCTAGTTATCTTAGTTTGGCAAAAATCAACACTTACCTCACTTTTCAATTCTTCTTCCATTGAAATAAGTATGGGAGTTGTGCGATGTGGGGATTTGGAATCAGAAAAATTGGGTACAAATTTTGAACCTGGCATTTATTAAACGTGTAAATTTGACCAATCTTGTATGTAAAATAGCACATTAATACATATTGATTTACCAAGATTTGTTTGTAAATCAGAGTAGGTAAAAGTTTATGATTCTTAAGTGATGCAAAATTGACTATATTAATCAAGGTAGGGTAAGTGATATAAATGGAAAATCCTAAAATTTCAGTTACTTAATACAATAAAAGCTTGTGATATGATTTAACTCTGTGTCCCCACCCAAATCTCATCTCTAATTATGATCCCCATAATCTCCATGTGTCAAGGGAGAGACCAGGTGGGAAGTGGTTGGATCATGGTGGTGGCTTCTCCCATGCTGTTCTTGTGATGGTGAGTGAGTTATCATGAGATCTGATGGTTTTATAAAGCGGTTTTCTCTGCTCTTGCTTGCTTTCTGTTGCCTGCCACCATATAAGATGTGCCTGCTTCTCCTTCTGCCATGATCGTAAGTTTCCTGAGGCCTTCCCAGCCATACAGAACTGTGAGTCAATTAAACCTCTTCTCTTTATAAATTACCCAGTCCCAGGTAGTTCTTATAGCAGTGTGAAAATGGACTAATACAGCTTATTTCTTGATTATGTGATGGATGTAAATCACTAGGTTGAGGGAGGCATCTGTTGACTCTGTCATCCCCTACATCAGAGTCTTCTGGTAGCTGGAAAACACAAAGCAAAGAAAACATGGAATTAGGTGGGAGGTTTTAGTGAGCCAAGCCTGAACGTTGCATATATCACAGGCATTTATCTTCCATCAGCCAAATTCAGTCACATGGCCGTACAAATAGACTAGCTGTGTACTCAATAAAAAGATGAAATAATTTCAGTCTCTGCTCATTCACTAAGTGACCTGAGCAAATTTAACTGATGTAAGTAATCTAAGGTGATTGACCTAAGCCAGTTTAGCTATTCACAAACATTAGTCAGTCTTTCCCTTTTTCTTTCTCCCTCCTTCCTTCCTTCCTTCCTTCCTTCCTTCCTTCCTTCCTTCCTTCC
>NW_026652281.1:46002170-46118677 GCF_009828535.3 Hylobates moloch
TCCTTCCTTCCTTCCTTCCTTCCTTCCTTCCTTCCTTCCTTCCTTCCTTCCTTCCTTCCTTCCTTTTTGGCAGAGTCTCACTGTCGCCCAGGCTGGCATGATCTCAGCTCACTGCAACCTCTGCCTCCCAGGTTCAAGCGATCCTCCCACCTCAGTCTCCCTAGTAGCTGGGATTACAGGTGCTCGCCACCATGCCCAGCTAATTTTTGTATTTTTAGTATGGTCGGGATTTCACCATGTTGACCAGGATGGTCTCGAACTTCTGGCCTCACGTGATCCACCTGCCTCAGACTCCCAAAGTGCTGGGATTACAGGTGTGAGCCACAACACCTGGCCAGTTTTCTTACAACTAGATACTAGTAGTCTATAATCATAGTGATTATAAGTGAGAACATGTGGGACTGGTTTTCTGTTCCTATGTGAATTAGCTTAGGATGATGGCCTGCTAAGCTGGAGAGCTACATCCATGTTGCTGCAAAGGACATGATTTAGCATTTTGTATGGCTGCATAGTATTCCATTTTATATATGTATCACATGTTTTTTATCTAATCCACTGTTGATGGGCACCTAGGTTGATTTACTGGAGTTAATTCTTAAAAGATGTATTTCTGTATCTTCTGGTTTTGATATTCTGGAGACTTGATTCAGATAAAGATTTGCTAGATTGTATTTATTTCTTTATACTCTTTCTACTTACCCCAAAATTTCAAGTAATTAATATCAGGTATAAGATTATGTTACGTATTACTTTTTGAAAGCACTAAGCTTGTCATTAGTTTTCTTGCTTTTTCTTCGTAATGAAAGAATATGTGAAAAAGAATCATAAATTCAACAACTATTTATTGAGTGCCTACTGTGTGGTAGGAATTGCTTTATATGCTGGGAAGTTAGCAATGAGCAAGAGAGAGAAGAATTTTACTTTCATGGGGCTCACTTTCTACTGACAGGAGGTGGAAAAGGAACAACATGTAAGTGAGCAGGCATGCACATAGACAAAAATGCCAGAACATAAAATAAAATAGGGTAAAGTTTCAAGGAAACTTGTTGAAGGTGAATGCTGGTTGAGGAAGAAATAATTAACCTGAGATGTGCATGATAAGAAGTCAGGTATGTGAAATTAGATGGGGGAAACAGCTAATGCAAAAGCTATAAGGGAGGCGTAGTACAGGAACAACAGCCATCCCTTTCCTCAAGTGAAAAGGGGTAGAAAGTAAAAAACAGAAATGTGGCTGAGTGGAGCACTGTAGGAGATGCATTGGAAGCAGGTGATATGTTTTATGTTAATACATGAGTACCCTTATATCAGATGATGTAAGGCATTGTAATCTATCTTCCAAAACACTCTTCTGGATGATTGCACAATTTAACCAACACTTCCTTTTTAGGATATGTTAGTGTGAATGCTTTCACTGTTGCTTATGCACTTTATAGTTACCATTTTCTCCTTATGCTTGCATTTTCTTGGGTTGTTAATCTACATCCAGTTTTGAATGTCTCAAAGCTCTGTGACCCGATGAACACACTTACATATCATTCCCAGTCACTTCTTGGCTCATTTACACCTACCAAAAGATGGTGAGCATTAGACATCTGTGCACCTTATTGATACATATTATACATATTATGATAGTCACTTTTGACACTGAGTTGAAAGGTTTGTGATGTGACACTGGTCCTTTAGCCTATAAGCAAAGTTTGGCTCTTGTACTTTAATAAATGCATGACTGGCTAGATTCTATGCATATTACATATGTTCATTGGCTGTCTTAAGCTCCTAAAGTGTTGAGACAGTTTAGCTCTGACTACCCTTAATATTACTGCCTTAATGGCAGGTATGAATATGCATATTATGCTGTAGCTGATGATGAAAAACGGAGATGGTTAACATCTGAAGTGTAACACCAGCTGTAAGTGCCTCTATATTAAGAAAGTGTTTCTTTTCTAGAACAACTATGAATGGGAAAACAGAACACATTTTTGTGCCCATCTGTTTGTGACACAGCTTAGAAAAATATTGTTAAGTGATTTGAGGACCAGTTTCTGGGTCTCTTCCACACTGTTTCATGTATTTCATAATTTGGCAGCTATTTAGAATACTTTGAATGTTATTGGCTTAAATAGCTAATTTATACTTGCTCTAGAATATTGAACTATTCCAAAGAGCAACATTCTCTTCCTGCAGTCATACTTCATAACCCCTCTTGTTAATTCCAAGAAACAAACTCCCACACGCTGAACAGTTGGAGCTGTTTGCATCATTATACTCTGACGCTTGCAATAATTTTTCTTCCTCTCAGCTAAGAAAACAAATACATTTTTATTGATGATGTGAACAATTAAAGAGATAAGTTAAATTAGAATATTTTAACGGAATGCTACCTTCTAGATAAAACCATTAGTGAGGTTCTCATACAATCCTCACTCTATCAACATCATTCAAGATTGGACAGAAATTCTAGAAGCTGAATCTCTCATGCTTAGCTGCTAAAAGGTAAATATTGGCTTGAGAAAATGTGTTTAAAGTTTTACAGAGGCAATGATGCTTCTAGAAGGATTCTTTATTCTGTCCTAAGTATTATAGAACAAATGTAAAAGCTCACAGTCTGACTCTGCCAAGATTCCTCACTTGTGAAATTTACTTTACTTCACAGAATGAATAAAAATGCTTTCCAAAAGATTATCTGCAAATGATCCAAAAATGCCTTTGTGAGTACTTTAATTTTTGAGATCACCACTTACAGCTGTGATTTGGCAAGTGTTTCTCTTTTCCAAATACTTCATAATCTTTCACAGGTTGTGAAAAATGAGTTTGAGACTGATCTTATCTGCAAATTTTGTTACCTTTCTTTAATGTTAAGAGCAACTTTTTGTGAGAACAACTGGCTGGGACTCTACATGAGGGTTTTTTTTTCTTTTTTTCGAAAAAGCTAAGAGTAGTGAAAGAATATTTATTGATATCCTATTATGTGGTAAACATGTTGAACAAGATAGTATTCTTGCCCTCAGGTAGTTTATACTGTATTGAAGGACTGGAGCATATAAAAAGGAAATTCAATATAATCTTATGTTTGTGTGTTAGGGGCTGAGAGAGGGGAAATGCAATCAGAGAGAAGATTTCCTGAAGGAAATAATATCTAAGCTGAGATATGAATAATATACACAGTTGCCCAGAAGAAGAATGGGGATACTGAAAGGAAAGATGTCTCAGGTAAAGGGCCCAGCATTTGCAGAGCCCTTGGGTTGAGAGAACATGGTCCATTCTGAGAACTGGAAATAAATAGTTCAATATGTTTAAATCATCAATTGCATTTTGTTAAGACACAATGGTGTCTTAGTCAGCTTGGGCTTCTATAAAAAATCCCATAGACTGGTGTCTTAAACAATAGACATTTATTTGTCACAGTTCTGGAGCCTGGGAAGTCTAAGATCAACACACTGGCAAATTTGGGTCTTGGTGAAACCCTCTTCCTGACTTGCAAAGTGGTAGCCTTTTTGTTGTATCATTACATGGCTGAGAGGGGAAGCTCTGGTATCTCCTCCTTTTATTATAAGGGCACTAATCCCATCGGGGGTTCCACCTTCATGACGTTATCTAAACCTAATTACTTCTCAAAGGTCTCACCTCCTAATACCATCACTTTTGGGGATAGGGCTTTACTGTATGAATTTTGGGGCAGAGCACAAACATTTAGTCTATACAAATGCAGTTCTTCTTAATATATAAAATATATTAAGTTTCAAATTTTTGTTAAATTATTAATTTGTATTAACAATAGTGTATAAGACTTTATTCCTAAGTGTTTGCTAAAAATCTTCAGGTAGAATAAGAAACCTACAAAATGATTTTTATATCCAGTTCTCCCCAGAAATCTTGAAACTGGTATTTTCTAAAATGATTTTGTTAGTATTTCCTCTGGACAAAATATATTTCAATTTTGACTGAAAAGAATGTGCAAACAGTGGAGAGGAGTGTTTTGTTGAGCTAGAATTATTCTTAGCAGACACAGGCCCAGACCAGAACCAAATCACCTTTAACTGCTCTACTTTTATATTAGTCAAATAAAGGTAATTATCCTTAGCTGTCTCCTTTCCTGCTTCCTTCCAAACTCAATTTTCTTTTTTTTTCCATTTGTTTTTATGTTTTATTTATATACTGTATTTTTTGACTCATCCATCATTAGGTGTTTGACTTCAGCAAATGTGTTCAATACATTTATGTTGCTAGTGGCTTTCAGGGCACCTGAAACATTGTAGAAGTTCAATATATTGGGGTAGAATGCAGTAATTTAAGTTTACTTTTTTCTTTTTTTATTTTATTTTATTATTATACTTTAGGTTTTAGGGTACATGTGCACAATGTGCAGGTTTGTTACATATGTATCCATGTGCCATGTTGGTTTGCTGCACCCATTAACTCGTCATTTAGCATTAGGTATATCTCCTAATGCTGTCCCTCCCCTCTCCCCTCACCCCACAACAGTTCCCGGAGTGCGATGTTCCCCTTCCTGTGTCCATGAGTTCTCATTGTTCAACTCCCACCTATGAGTGAGAACATGTGGTGTTTGGTTTTTTGTCCTTGTGATAGTTTACTGAGAATGATGTTTTCCAGTTTCATCCATGTCCCTACAAAGGACACGAACTCACCATTTTTTATGGCTGCATAGTATTCCATGGTGTATATGTGCCACATTTTCTTAATCCAGTCTATCGTTGTTGGACATTTGGGTTGGTTCCAAGTCTTTGCTATTGTGAATAGTGCCGCAATAAACATACGTGTGCATGTGTCTTTATAGCAGCATGATTTATAGTCCTTTGGGTATATACCCAGTAATGGGATGGCTGGGTCAAATGGTATTTCTAGTTCTAGATCCCTGAGGACTCGCCACACTGACGTCCACAATGGTTGAACTAGTTGACAGTCCCACCAACAGTGTAAAAGTGTTCCTATTTGTCCACATCCTCTCCAGCACCTGTTGTTTCCTGACTTTTTAATGATGGCCATTCTAACTGGTGTGAGATGGTATCTCATTGTGGTTTTGGTTTGCATTTCTCTGATGGCCAGTGATGATGAGCATTTTTTCATGTGTTTTTTGGCTGCATAAATGTCTTCTTTTGAGAAGTGTCTGTTCATGTCCTTCGCCCACTTTTTGATGGGGTTGTTTGTTTTTTTCTTGTAAATTTGTTTGCGTTCATTGTAGATTCTGGATATTAGCCCTTTGTCAGATGAGTAGGTTGCAAAAATTTTCTCCCATTCTGTAGGTTGCCTGTTCACTCTGATGATAGTTTCTTTTGCTGTGCAGAAGCTCTTTAGTTTAATTAGATCCCATTTGTCAATTTTGGCTTTTGTTGCCATTGCTTTTGGTGTTTTAGACATGAAGTCCTTGCCCACGCCTATGTCCTGAATGGTATTGCCTAGGTTTTCTTCTAGGGTTTTTATGGTTTTAGGTCTAACATATAAGTCTTTAATCCATCTTGAATTAATTTTTGTATAAGGTGTAAGGAAGGGATCCAGTTTCAGCTTTCTACATATGGCTAGCCAGTTTTCCCAGCACCATTTATTAAATAGGGAATCCTTTCCCCATTGCTTGTTTTTGTCAGGTTTGTCAAAGATCAGTTAGCTGTAGATATGCGGCATTATTTCTGAGGGCTCTGTTCTGTTCCATTGATCTATGTCTCTGTTGTGGTACCAGTACCATGCTGTTTTGGTTACTGTAGCCTTGTAGTATAGTTGGAAGTCAGGTAGTGTGATGCCTCCGGCTTTGTTCTTTTGGCTTAGGATTGACTTGGTGATGCAGGCTCTTTTTTGGTTCCATATGAACTTTAAAGTAGTTTTTTCCAATTCTGTGAAGAAAGTCATTGGTAGCTTGATGGGGATGGCAATGAATCTATAAATTACCTTGGGCAGTATGGCCATTTTCACAATATTGATTCTTCCAACCTATGAGCATGGAATGTTCTCCCATTTGTTTGTATCCTCTTTTATTTCATTGAGCGGTGGTTTGTAGTTCTCCTTGAAGAGGTCCTTCACATCCCTTGTACGTTGGATTCCTAGGTATTTTATTCTCTTTGAAGCAATTGTGAATGGGAATTCACTCATTATTTGGCTCTCTGTTTGTCTGTGATTGGTGTACAAGAATGCTTGTGATTTTTGTACATTGATTTTGTATCCTGAGACTTTGCTGAAGTTGCTAATCAGCTTAAGGAGATTTTGGGCTGAGACAATGGGGTTTTCTAGATATACAGTCATGTCATCTGCAAACAGGGACAATTTGACTTCCTCTTTTCCTAATTGAATACCCTTTATTTCCTTCTCCTGTCTGATTGCCCTGGCCAGAACTTCCAGCACTATGTTGAATAGGTGTGGTGAGAGAGGGCATCCCTGTCTTGTGCCAGTTTTCAAAGGGAATGCTTCCAGTTTTTGCCCATTTGGTGTGATATTGGCTGTGGGTTTGTCATAGATAGCTCTTATTATTTTGAGATACATCCCATCAATACCTAATTTATTGAGAGTTTTTAGCATGAAGGTTGTTGAATTTTGTCAAAGGCCTTTTCTGCATCTATTGAGATAATCATGTGGTTTTTGTCTTTGGTTCTGTTTTTCTTAGTAGTGAGGAAAGTCACATTAAAATTCTACTTTAAGAAGGCTAGATGGCATAGTCTAGATATGCTGTATTTGAAAAATAACAAGGAGATTAGATCAGGGTCCAAGAGGAGACAGACAAAAGCCACACAATAATTTGGAGAAGAAAAGTTTAATATAAGAATTAACTATAAATTGTAACTATAATTATTAATTATAACTCATAACTATTAACTATAACTTAATAGTTAGGGAACTAACTATTAAGATGTCAGGAGAGCCCTGAAGCCTATCCTAGCATTAAGAAAGAGTATAAGGAAGAAATAAACTTGGAAGGGTGGCCTCTCCTCGTATCTGGGATTCAGACCTCATTAGAGAAGGTGTGGTTGTAGCCCACTAGATGACAGAGAAGTTCATGGGAGTTGAATGGCCAAAGCTGGCCTACAGTCTCCAGGCAGTAGGGGGTACAGGTGAGCTGATGCTGCAGAGGGGGTACACGGAGGAGCTGAGATGTTAGAGTCAGCAATGTGTGATGCCTGTGTATGGAGCGCTGCAGCAAAGCGGTCACCAGACTGGACTTGAGACTGAGACTGCACCAAGTGTTCGCATGCTCTGGGCCAGCAGTAGGATGTCCACTGCATATCCCCACCCATACTCCTCTGGCTGCCAGTGTAGAGACAAGAAGGAAAAAACAGGCCATATAAGCAATAGAACGAGAAGCTCTTTTTTCCTGTAATGTCCTTCCAGCCCTCTCTACTGAAAAAAACATAACATTGTAGTTACTGAAAAGGAGAATTGCTTAAATTGATTCACTCCACTGTCACAGAGCAGATCATAAAGCATATATTTGGATCTGAGAAGCAATAATTTGATAAATGACACAGAGAAAAAAATGGAAGATAAATTGGCAAGGGCAAATTGTAATCTTAACTAAGGATATGTAGATGCCTGTACATCTTCTTGCACTCCCTGGAACAACATACTTAGAATTCTATCCTGAGGAAATATTGCAGTAGTGAAAATTTCATTGACTTGGCCCTTGTTTTTCTTCATTCTGCCCCCCTCCACCTACATATATGCATGTGGATGCACACACACACACACACACACACACACACACACACACACACATAAACCTTACCTGAATTCTGATCCCTGATCTGCCAGATCATACATCTCTAAAACAATCTGCCTATTTGTAAAGTAGCAATTAAAATATGTCTTCACAGTATTGTAAGGGTTAAAAAATGATGTTTGTGAAAACTCAGCCCATTGTGGATACTAAGAAAATGTTTGTTAAATTCAAATCCTTTGTAATTTTTGGCTCAAGGACTTGTTTAACAGAATACAAATGAGAAGGACTAGAGCTGGTTTTTTGCTTCATATATGTGGAGGAAACTTCACAGAATATCCTAATGGAGACAGTTCCAAGAAAACATTAGAATAATACCTTTGCTCTACAATTAAATTGATTCAGGCTTTGTAAACTGAAATTACAAAATCATTTTCTAAAGACCTCAGACTTCTATACTTCTGTGAGAAGATAACAATTATTAATTGATACTCTATTTACATAGATGTTTGAAAGTTACAATTGTAGGGTTGATCAATCAATGTGGTTATTTTTAATAAAGTTTCTCCTTTCTGCTGCATAATTACCTTTCGCCTTCAATATATATTCCTAACTAAACACACTTCCACGTGTGTGTGCAGACACCCACACATTTATTATTTATTCCAGCTAGCAGAAAATACTCTTAGTTGAAACATGAATAAAGCTACTTACTTCCAAACTCCAGCATTAGTCATATTCTGTGTTCTTTTATTCCTTACAGTTCTTGGTGTTTCCCAATCATATACCATATTATGTCATCAAATCATAACATTTCTTCTACCTGGAATGTTTTTGAAAGGTAATGCTTCCTTCAAGGCTTTACTGAGAGTGCAAACAAGAATTGGTCGCTCTGTCCTTCCACCTGTCCCACTGCCATCCCCTCCACCCACCCCAGCATGTGGTCTACATACAACTTTCATGATGTATTTTCTTGTGTTGCAGGCTTGTATATGTCTGCTGTGTCCAAATAAATGCTCTTGAATGAGACGTCCAATATCTCCTTTGTGTAATATGTAGGGGAAGAAAGATGTCTTTTCCTCACCAATCCTAGGTTCATAGCTAAGGCCCTTTTACAAAAACAGATTAACAAGAGAAAGCATACAGATTTATTTAATATAAATTTAATGGAACACAAAGCCTTCATAGGAAATAAAGACCTGAAGAGACAGTTAAACCTGCTTTTTTTTTTTTTCTTTTTTGAGATGGAGTCTCTGTCACCCAGGCTGGAGTGCAGTGGTATGATGTTGGCTTGCTGCAAGCTACGCCTCCTAGGTTCAAGCCATTGTCCTGTCTCAGCCTCCCACGTAGCTGAGACTACAGGGGCACACCACCACACCTGGCTAATTTTTATATTTTTAGTATAGACAGGGTTTCACCATGTTGGCCAGGCTGGTCTTGAACTCCTGACCTCAGATGATCTACCCGCCTTGGCCTCCCAAAGTGCTGGTATTACAGACATGAGCCACCGCACCCAGCCCTGAGTGTGGTTTTTATACCAATTTGATAAAGAGTGGATTGTCATGGAGAAAGGGCAAAGAGTACAACCCAGTGGTGGTAAACTGGTGGGAAACTTAGCGAAGTCTTTTTTTCAGATTCTTCTCTGTGCTGTGTGTCTTCAGAGATAAGAATACTCCTTTCCTCCACATATGGGATGGGAGGGCACGTCTCACATGAAGGCCTTACAACCATTCAAAAAGCATGAAGAGTCCTACAATGAAAACTCTCTTTCCGCCTTCTACTCAATTCCCCTCCAGCTAGGTAATTAATGTTATTAGTTTCTTAGCAATTCTTGCAGGAAGATTTTATATATGTGTGGGTAAAAATATGTGAAATTCCCCTATTTGTTTCAGAGATGCAGCACTTTGCTTTTTCACCTTAACAACACATTTAGGATAGCTTTTCACATAACGTATAAATAATTATAGCTAACATGTTTATTGTTTTCTATGTACCAGATTTTGTTCCCATTGTTTTATGTGTATTAATTTATTTAATGCTTACAGCAGCCCTCAAAAGTAAGTACTATTATTATCCCCTTTTCACTAATGAAGAAACTCAAGCACCAAGAGTAAAATAAACTGCCCATGGTCACATGATAGTAAGCACACAACTCAATATTAGAATACTTGTAGTCTGGCTCTATCATTCATGTTTTTACCCCTATGCTACACTGACATTTGTAGAACTTCCTCATTCTTGTTTACAGCAGAGGCTGGAACATTGACTATTTAACAACTGCCATTTTTAATCTCACTGTATATCAAGCACAGGGCTAATCACATTATTAACTGAAGGAGGCACAATTTATATGGAGTTCTCTATGACTAGATCATCCTGGTATTGTTTGATATGAATATTCTGGAGGCCCTTTCAATAATGCAAAGAAGATGAGATGTAGACTGGCAATTTGGCCAAGATTACATAAAGTGCTTGTAAGTGGCCAAATTGGGATTTGCATGTGAATCTACCAGACATCAATGTTTAACTACCACACTACACTTCCTCAGATGCTTTCAGGCTTAAAATCCATAGCAAAGGGAAAATGTACCTTTTAGCTCCTAGGTGGTATTGAAACTGACTTTGCAAAAATTGTAACAGAAATCGCAACTCACTTATTCCATCTTGCTTGTAACTTCCAAGCTGCCCTAGTACATTCCTGGGTGTAGGCCAAGTTAACTATTTGAGGAACTTAGTTTATAATGTAACTTTAAAACAAAGATAATAAGAGCTCCTTCCCAAAGCCAGCCCCCTCCTTGCTCAGGGACCAAAACCACTTTGTAAAACTAACAAATTAGCCAGAAGTTTAAATTTATGCTTCAGGAGTCATGTAGCCAGAAGTCACAAGATGTGTCACCTCCTGACTTACTTCTGTAGATAACATCATTATTGTAAAACCTAAGATTGGTAGTTTCCAGGCCCTGTACTCTGATGGGCCAGCTGGCCCCACCTGAACCAGGAACCCATACCAAGAAACTGGCTTATCTGGTCATGTGGCCCCCACCCAGGAACCAACTTAGTGCAAGAAGACAGCTTTGACAACCTATGATTTCATCCCCAATACAACCAATCAGAGTTCCTCATTCCCTAGTCCCCTGCCTACCAACTGTCCTTGAAAAACCCTAGTCTGAAAGTATTCAGGGAGGCTGATTTGTGTGATTAGTCCCTTCCTTTCATTTGGCTAACCCTGGGATTATTAAAATCTCTTTACTGCAATCTTGCTGTCTCATGAACTAGTTTTATCTGTGCAGTGGGCAAGAAGAACTGACTAGGCAATTACAGTTTTGAAGAAAAACAGTGGTGCTATCTCTGCTGAGTTTTCTTTTGGATACACCTATGGATTCTCTGCAAATACTTCTTTTTTATCCACCACCTTTTTCCCAAACTTGCCTTATCTATTTCATTCAAACATAAGAGGATGCATAACAGGAATTCCTATGGGTAACATAAATGTTCAGCTTATGATATGGATTCTGGTTGACTCAGTCTGCAGAAAGTACAAAAGAAATAATGACAAGCTGTATTTATTTGCTTTGTAATCTTTTTCTTTTTTCTGTCCAGCTCAAATCTGATGGCCCTTGCCCTTATGATGTTAATTTTTCTTTGCATTTCATTTAAGTGACTCACAATTCTGGAAATTGGTGAAAATTTGTGAAGTGTCTGAACAGGCTTTTTAACTTTCCCTTTAACCTTTGAAAACGGGTTACTCTTCTGGGGGAAAATGAGCAGATGGTACCTAAAACAGTTTGCCAAATATCTGTAACAACTCTGTTACTTGACTGTATGTAATCGGCTGGAGCATCTGTCAGGAAGAAGAGTTATGCTTCTGTGCTTCTCTCTCTTGACAATTAATCACACCACTCCTCCATTTCTCACTGTTCAACATGTTGTCTTTTTCAGAACCTGGTGCCAAGAGATTTCAGTGACTCTGACATGATTCAAAAAAGATACTACAACAATAGCATTATTGCAAGTCCTATGAGACAAAGAGAGACTTCACTAGAAGAGAGGCTGACATTTGTTCAGTTATTTCTGACAAGACTATATAGAGTCAGTCACTTAATCTCAAGCGAATTATGATCTATGATGATATCTCAATAAGGAAAAAAAATCTAATATGCTATGGAAACTCTACAACTTCATTCTCCTCCATCATTCTGACTCATTTCCAGTCAGCCTATATTCAAACGTGTACATGGTGAAGAAAATCCATCATTAATCCTCATGGTGATAATATGTCATTATTACCACTCGAGATGCCTGAGTCAAAGATCAAGTGTCTGAATGCAATCGTATTTATAATATTGTCTGTGTCAGTGTATTAGTCAGGGTTCTTCAGAGCAACAGAGCCGATAGGATATATGGATACATATTTTGAAATGAAATATATATATTTTCATGTATGAAAAAATATGTGTCCATATATCCTATCGGCTCTGTTGCTCTGGAGAACCCTGACTAATACATCGACATATATATACACCCACATATATATACATGTATATTTATATACAAGGAGATTTATTATAGAAATTGGCTTACATAATTATGGAGGCTGAGGTATCCTCTAACATGCCATATTTAAGCTGGAGAACCAGGAAAGCTGGCAATGTAATTTAGTCTGAGTCAGAAGTCCTGTGTAGCAGAGAAGGGGTTGATGGTGTCAGTCCTGGCTTGAGTCCAGAGACCTGAGAACAAGGAGCACAGATGTCTGAGGACAGGAGAAGATGGATATCCCAGCACAAGCAGAGAGCAAATTCGCCCTTCTGCCTTTTTGTTCTATTCAGGTCCTCAACAGATTAGATCATGCCCACTCACCCTGCTAAGGGCAATCTTATTTGTTCAGTATCTGTATTCAAATGATAACCTTGTTCAGAAACACCCTCACAGACACACCCAGAAATAATGTTTTACCAGCTATCTGGACATCCCTTAGCCCAGCAAAGTTAACACATAAAATTAACTATCACTGTCAGATAGAGGTTGTTAATGTCCATGACTATTCTTTGGCCAAAGTAACAAAAGAAAGAACACGATAGCTGTACTAAGCTGGAGGAGTCATAGTCATAATAATAAAACCACTGGTCATAGATGTATGCACAGTTTATTCAAGTAGAATATTTCAGGTATGTAAGACCCTTCAAAGGTAGAATGAATAAGCTCCATTTCATAGGTAAAAAACAGGTTATATGCTGCATCCCAGGCATGCACCTGTTCTTATGACTTTCCAGACACCATCTCAATTGCTCTCAAGCTCTTTAGCCAAAGTCATGATATTTTGAATGTTTTTGCTCAACACTGGTCCAGCCCAATGGAGGCTGTTTATGAATTAAGCTAAGCCAATGGGCCCTTCCACCTACATCAGAATAAAAAACTCACATACCGGTCCAGGGGATGAGGTGAGACGGAGGACTCAGTTTTATTTTTCTTCTTTCTTTTGCCAAACCTTGCGGGGTTTTTTCTTTCTTTCTTTTTGAGATGCATTTTATGTTTTATAGCTGATTCTGGAATGGGGGTATATTTATGGGAACAGAGAAATAAGAACAGAGACTGTCCATGGAAAAACTAATTTAACAGTGCTATGTTAGAAAGTAAGTGAATCTGCCACCTATTCCTTTGTTGTTAGAGGCTACCATAATAATATGGAACTGTACCCTCTCTTCCACAAATTGTAGAGGCTTTAGATTTCTATATAAAAGGGGCTCAGGGGCACAACTGGAATTAGCAGAAGTAGGAAAGCTGGAGACCCTGACTTGAAATTGTATTTGCTTAATGTGATATCCTTAGATTACGTATTATAGATAAAAAGTCTCGGATGCTTTTATTTCATAAAGATTAAAAAATTCAATTGTTTATAGCAATATTATTATCTGATATTACAATTACAATAACTGTTTTTATTTTAAATGGTTTTAAAGACAGTGGGTCTAGCAGAGCTGAAGCTTACCCAGGTTATCCTTTGCTTCTAGTACTTTTCATGGGATCTTCCATGTTGTTTCCAGCTCCATCCTCAAAGCTGTCAAATACTCCTTTGGGCTTCCATTGTACTTTATATACTTTTCAATTCCAGCTTTTATCATTTAGAGTTGTAATTATTTATTTATACCTTTCACTAAATCATTTGCTCTTCAAGAGCAGGGATATTATACCTATGGCACTGGGTACTGGCACATAGTCTATGCTCAACATCAGTGTTAATTGAACCACAAACATAGAAAAAGAACAAACAGTTTGAGTCAATCAATCTGTCCCATGACATTGTCAGTAGATCCCCTGACTCATTCCTCAGTGGAACTGGTGAAAAGTATTTTAAAACAACCATTCAAAGCTTCTGGAAGTGGCCCTAAGTACAAACTGCAAATTCAAAAACATCTATTCAAGAAAATCTATGAAAGATTGGTATGAAAGGTGAGAGTCTGTGATATTTGAACCAAGACTGCTTTTTTTGTTCTGCCTTCCTAGTTCGACAAGGTAGAGACTCTACTCCAAACTGCTGTAGTCAAGAACATGAGGCTGCTGCAGCTCCAGTCCCTGGAGGTCTTCCGCATTTCTCATTCTGCCCTAGCTATCCATTGCTGAGGCTAAATTTCAGGTGATTGCTAATGAGAGATGGAGTACTGAAAATACTAGGGTCCTGAATGCACTTCCCATAGGTTCATGAGGCAATGGTTCCATGACAGGACAGGCAAGCTGAGACGATCTCTGGCTGTTTCCTCCCATCCCATCTGAATGGGATGCACAGCTGAATGCACAGCTGAATGCACAGCTCCTAGAGTAGGGTGGTCATGCAGAGAAAAGCTTTCCATTGCTCCCACACCCAGTTCCTGAGTCCAGCTCAGAAAGTTCACCTGGGAGAAGAATCAGGCCATAAAACAGTTTCTAATCTCATCTCAAAGGAATTGACTTCACTGCAACACAGCGTGGAGAAGTTCAAGCTTAAGAATACTCTCAAGAATAGTGGAGATTGTGGTGAAAGGCAGTTGGGAGGAGATTCTTGGATTTAATGACAATGAAGCTTAGACTGTAGGCTAGCAGGTTTGCGGGAGAGAATCAGAGAATGAGACCACTGGGAGGAGTCCTCATAGGTCAGGACAAATATCAAACACTGACCTCAAAATCTATTTTTTTTCCTAAAAGCTACAGTTTGGTTGAATTAATTTGCAGGGAAATTTCTGCCTTAGGACATTGTTGAAAATAATAGAACAACCAGCTGGCAATTAATGGAGCTTAATATTAATGAGTATGGTTAGGGAAAGAAAGGAAGAAAAACCCTACAAATACCACTGTCATTATGTCACATCATAGGGTAACTGTAGGCATATCTGTGCTTCACTGAGAAGCATTAACAGAGACAACACTTTGTGTGTGTGTTCAAGGGCTGGGGAGTGGGCATAGGGAACAGACTTCACTAAAATAATCTAGCCAGTCTCTAACAAATAAACAAATAAATGAAAAATGACAAGCCTGGGAAGTGGGAAACCAGTACTTGGAGTTTCTACAATATATTATCTGAAATTTCCAGTTTTCAGCCAAGAATTGCAAGGCATTAAAACAAACAAACCAAAAAAAACAAACAAAAACAGGAAAGTAAGACCCAGATAGCAGAAACAACAAGGGAAACAAACAAACAAACAAAAACTGGTAACAGAAAGTCCTGTGAGGATGACCGGAGATCAAGTTTCATAGAAAAGTCTTTCAAAGTAGCCACTACGAAAAAGCTCACATTACTAAAGGAAATCATGATTAAAGAAGTAAAAGAAGGTATGATGCCAATGTTGCACCAGATAAAAGCAATAGAGATAGGAGGGTGATAAATGGTACTGGGTTTCTTTTTGAGGTGATAAAAATATTCTATAATTGACTGTGGTGATTGCACATATTTGTGAACATACTAAAAATCACTAAATTAGCTGAATTTCATGTCAAGAAAACTATTAAAAATTAAAAACAAAACTGACAAGAGAAATAAAGTTTGATGTAGGCAGGGCCTGTAACTCATATATCTCTGTTTCTCCGATAGTATATAGCTTGGATTTGTGTATGGTAGATTCTCAATAAATATGTGTTGTTAAATATTTGAACAGAAATAATCTGAATTGTCCATATGCTATGATGTCAGGAGTTATTGGAGAGTCCCACATATCAAAGTTCTGTATAAAGAATCTCAGAAATTCTCAGGATCGCCATATATAAAAATATCTATTTTTATCTGATAGAAAATTACCACTATTTTGCTACTCTATGCAACCTTTCAAAATATAGAGCCAAGAAGAAGATAGAGTACTGTAATTAGAAGCTGATCAGAAGAATTCATAGACATGCTAGTACTCTGTTACTTTATAGCTATTAGCCTACTTTATAACCCAGTATCCCCTTCTATGAAGCTGAAGACTGTAATTTTACTACAATTCCCAAAGCCAAATTCAGTCAAAAATATTTTTGTGTTTCTTCACATTATTTTTCACATTGTTGAGGATTTTCTGCCAGCCATCTTTCTTGGTCACCTCATAGGCTACAAAATTTTGAGTTTTCTCACTACATGAATTAAATATGCCATTTTACTGTGTATACTTTAAGAAGTGCTAATAAAGCATTTTTTTTTCAGATATACTAGATGTTATTCCTTTAGAAAACCCAATGATTGTAAATAAAATAAATCTCATCTTTAAATATGTTCTATAGAAAACAGGGTTTTCAGGGTTTCTATTTCTATAGTAAGATTAAAGTTAGAACTAAATTTATTTATTATCTAATTTCTAATTAGAGATATTTTTGTCTGGCTTAAGAATAATACATAATTTATATATGCATATGTATATTACATATATACACATACAAGTGTATACATATTTATAAGTCAGAATGCTCTTCTAATAGTTATTTGATTTTTCATATTTGGTAGTAAAATAATTTTCACATATATGTAAAAGAGAGAAAGTATCTAATGATGAAAGAACAGTATGTAATGATACTTGATTTGTGTAAACCTCCAGGACGTCCTATTATGTTATTTCCAAGCTTATAGTTAGACTATTTATTATAAAATGAACATTACCCTCTCATATTAGAGTTATTGAGATTCTCAAATAAATACATTTAAAAAAAATCAATGCACATTTAAAATATATTAAGAAAGAGAGATAAATGTTAAGATTTGCCTATTAATAGAGACTTTTACAAAATCTACCAGAGTTATTCAGAATGTTTATCATCTTAATTGCTTTCTCCCAGGCAATTTTTGGCAAGTCAGTTTAATTGAGCATTAAAATATTCAATATTGAGAAAACAAAAATCAAAACTAATTATACAAAGGATTTGAACAATAAAAATCAGCCTTTTTAGGTGTACCATCAATGACTTTTAACAAATGTACATAATGTGTAATCGTGACAACAAACAGGCTATGGAATACTTTAATCTGAAAAGGTCTATGTATGCCCCTTTGCATGCAGTCTGTTATCCTCAGTCCCAGTCCATGGCAACCACTGATGCAGTTTCAGTCTGAAGTTTTCCTTTCAAGAATGCCACATGAGTGCAGTCATATAGAATGTAGCCTTTTGTGTCTGGCTTCTTACAGTCTTCATTATACTTTTAGGATTCATCTATGTTGTTGCACGTAATTCATTCCTTTTTACTGCTAAGTACTAATGTCATTGTATGGTTATACCACAGCTTATTCATCCATCCCCCAGTTGATAGGCTGTTTTTAGTTTGGGGAATATAAGGTTGTTATGAACATTTACATATTGAAATTTGTATGGATATAGATTTTCATTTATCTTGAAAGATGTAAAGGAGTGGAATTTCTGGGTAGTGTAGCAATATAAAGAGCACTCACAACTCAGCATTAAGAAAACAAACAAACCAATAAACATTGCGTGAAAGATCTGAATAAACATTTCAGCAAAGAAGATATAAAGCAAGCAAATAAGCATGTGAAAAGATACTTGACATTATTCGTCATTAAGGAAATGTAAATTAAATTTATAATGAGATACTACTATACAGCTATTAGAGTGACTAAAATAAATGGGTGGCCAAGTGACAATAAGGATACGAAGCAACTGAACTTTTATATGCTGCCGATGGGAATGCAAAATAGGACACCTCCTTTGGAAAACAAGCTTGGAAGATTCTTAGAAAATTAAACATACACTGTCAATTTTCCTACAAATAGCTTAAGCAAATGGCTCCATCTAGTGTATATATGAAGATAAATGTTTATAAAATTTACATTTACATTTGAATTGGAAGAATTACATGTCAATTTTTACCCTACTTTTTGTTTGAACATTCTTATTTTATTTTGAATCATATTTCTGAATAGTAGTTTATGCTCTCAAGGCAAGAAAATCCCAAAGAATAATCAAATGCTTAAACAAAATCTAGTTAAATGTATAAAACAAAAACAGAGAATAACATGAAGCCAGAGTAGGAGAAAAATAGTAGGAGAAAATTGCCTTTCTCTCAGGCGATTTTTGGCATGTCAGGTTAATTGAACATTAAAATATTCAATATTAAGGAAACAAAAACCCAAAACCAACTAGACAAAGGTTTGAACAGTAAAAGTCAGCCTTTTTAGGGGTACAATCAATGACTTTTGACAAATGTGCATAATGTGTAATCATGACAACAAACAAGATATGGAATACTTTAATCTCAAAAGGTTTACGTATGCCTCTGCATTTCGTTCCTTCTCTTCACTCCCAGTCCATGGCAAACACTGATCCAGTTCCTGTCTGAAGTTGGATCAGGTGCCTATATAACCTTGTGTGAATCTAAGACACTAACTAGTGAAAAACGTGTTTTCTTAAAGGTAAAATGTTACGTTGAAATAGAGTACTGAGAAAGCAAGAAACCCCTATAATTTCAAATTATCTTTTTTTTCATTTTGTATGTTAGTAGTAGAATTAGTATGTAAAATGAATATATAAAGAGTTGGTTATGCAGCTCTTTGACTTTAGATCATTCATTACATCTATTTATTTATCCTTCGACTTTAATTCAGTATTGAATATATGGCAGACACAATACTAGGTCCAGCAGATGCAAAGATAAATAAAGCATGGTTTCTATCTTCTAGGAGTTCACATATATTCTGGGACTGACAGTAACATTATATAAAAGTAAAAGCAGCAAATTTTTAAAAGCACAAAAGGTAAAACCTCATTCTATACACAGCGATGTAGATACATTAATTTTCAATGTTAATTTCCTGATAAAATTTCATTATTTTACATGAAATTTGTGTCTCTTTTCAGATATGTGCAATTATAGGAAAGCTTACTTTAATTTAGAAGAGGGATACATTTTTCCTTTGCAAAATTATAAGAAGGATTTTTTTTAAACAAAAATAATAGACTTTATATTTGGGGCAATTTTAGGTTTACATAAAAATTGAGCAGAAAGTACTGAGTTCTCAGATACCCACTAACCACCCCCTACTTCCTTTGTTAACAGCTCCCACTGGCGTTATACATTTGCTACAGTTGATGAGCCAATATTGTTACATAATCATTACTTAAAGCCCATACTTTACCGATTTCTTGCTCTTCTTTTAATCATGGTAAAATATACATAGCATAAATTTTTGCCATTTTAACCATTTTTAATTGTACCATTCAGTGACATTAAGTACATTGGCACTGTTGTGCAACCATCACCAGGATCCATTTCCCAGATTGAAACTCTGTATCCATTAAACAAAAGTTCCCACAGCCTTCACTCTAGGTGTACATTCTGTGGGTTTGGACACATGCATAATGACTTGTAGCCACCATTAAAGTATCATACAGAGTAGTTTCACTGCCTTAAAAATCCTCCTCTTCATTCCTCCTTCCTCCTGCCCAAACCTCTGGCAACCTGATCTTTTCTTTTTTTATTTATTTTTATTTTTTTTTCTTTATGGAACTCTTTTTTTTTATTATACTTTAAGCTTTAGGGTACATATGCACAACGTGCAGGTTTGTTACATATGTATACATGTGCCATGTTGGTGTGCTGCACCCATTAACTTGTCATTTACATTAGGTATATCTCCTAATGCTATCCCTCCCCCTCCCCTCACCCCACAATAGGCCCCCAATGTGTGATGTTCCACACACAGTGTCCATGTGTTCTCACTGTTCAATTCCCACCTATGAGTGAGAACATGCGGTGTTTGGTTTTCTGTCCTTGTGATAGTTTGCTGAGAATGATGGTTTCCAGCTTCATCCATGTCCCAACAAAGGACATGAACTCATCCTTTTTATGGCTGCATAGTATTCCATGGTGTATATGTGCCACATTTTCTTAATCCAGTCTATCATTGTTGGACATTTGGGTTGGTTCTAAGTCTTTGCTATTGTGAATGGTGCCACAATAGACATATGTGTGCATGTGTCTTTATAGCAGCATGATTTATAATCCTTTGGGTATATACCCAGTAATGGGATGGCTGGGTCAAATGGTATTTCTAGTTCTAGATCCCTGAGGACTCGCCACACTGACTTCCACAATGGTTGAACTAGTTTACAGTCCCACCAACAGTGTAAAAGTGTTCCTGTTTCTCCACATCCTCTCCAGCACCTGTTGTTTCCTGACTTTTTAATGATGGCCATTCTAACTGGTGTGAGATGGTATCTCATTGTGGTTTTGATCTGCATTTCTCTGATGGCCAGTGATGATGAGCATTTTTTCATGTGTGTGTTGGCTGCACAAATGTCTTCTTTTGAGAAGTGTCTGTTCATATCCTTTGCCCACTTGTTGATGGGATTGTTTTTTTCTTGTAAATTTGTTTGAGTGCTTTGTAGATTCTGGATATTAGCCCTTTGTCAGATGAGTAGATTGAAAAAATTTTCTCCTATTCTGTAGGCTCCCTGTTCACTCTGATGGTAGTTTCTCTTGCTGTGCAGAAACTCTTTAGTTCAATTAGATCTCATTTGTCCATTTTGGCTTTTGTTGCCATTGCTTTTGCTGTTTTAGACCTGAAGTCCTTGCCCATGCCTATGTCCTGAATGGTATTGCCTCGGTTTTCTTCTAGGATTTTTATGGTTTTAGGTCTTACATTTAAGTCTTTAATTCATCTTGAATTAATTTTTGTATAAGGTGTAAGGAAGGGATCCAGTTTCAGCTTTCTACATATGGCTAGCCAGTTTTCCCAGCACCATTTATTAAATAGGGAATCCTATCCCCATTTCTTGTTTTTGTCAGGTTTGTCAAAGATAAGATAGTTGTGGATACGTGGCATTATTTCTGAGGACTCTGTTCTGTTCCATTTGTCTGCATCTCTGTTTTGGTACCAGTACCATGCTGTTTTGGTTACTGTAGCCTTTTAGTATAGTTTGAAGTCAGATAGCATGATGCCTCCAGCTTTATTCTTTTGGCTTAGGATTGACTTGGCAGTGCGGGCTCTTTTTCGGCTCCATATGTATGAACTTTAAAGTAGTTTTTTCAAATTCTGTGATTCAATGCCATCCCCATCAAGCTACCAATTACTTTCTTCCTAAGAAGGATTTTTAAATTGCCTGAAGAATCCATTTTTTTTTTTTATATATATACTTTAGGTTTTAGGGTACATGTGCACAATGTGCAGGTTTGTTACCTATGTATCCATGTGCCATGTTGATTTCCTGCACCCATTAACTCGTCATTTAGCATTAGGTATATCTCCTAATGCAGTCCCTCCCCCATCCCCCAACCCCACAACAGTCCCCGGAGTGTGATGTTCCCCTTCCTGTGTCCATGAGTTCTCATTGTTCAATTCCCACCTATGAGTGAGAACATGCGGTGTTTGGTTTTTTGTCCTTGCGATAGTTTACTGAGAATGATGTTTTCCAGTTTCATCCATGTCCCTACAAAGGACATGAACTCATCATTTTTTATGGCTGCATAGTATTCCATGGTGTATATGTGCCACATTTTCTTAATCCAGTCTATCGTTGTTGGACATTTGGGTTGGTTCCAAGTCTTTGCTATTGTGAATATTGCTGCAATAAACATACGTGTGCATGTGTCTTTATAGCAGCATGATTTATAGTCCTTTGGGTATATACCCAGTAATGGGATGGCTGGGTCAAATGGTATTTCTAGTTCTAGATCCCTGAGGACTTGCCACACTGACTTCCACAATGGTTGAACTAGTTTACAGTCCCACCAACAGTGTAAAAGTGTTCCTATTTCTCCACATCCTCTCCAGCACCTGTTGTTTCCTGATTTTTTAATGGTGGCCATTCTAACTGGTGTGAGATGGTATCTCACTGTGGTTTTGATTTGCATTTCTCTGATGGCCAGTGATGATGAGCATTTTTTCATGTGTTTTTTGGCTGCATAAATGTCTTCTTTTGAGAAGTGTCTGTTCATGTCCTTTGCCCACTTTTTGATGGGGTTGTTTGTTTTTTTCTTGTAAATTTGTTTGAGTTCATTGTAGATTCTGGATATTAGCCCTTTGTCAGATGAGTAGGTTGCAAAAATTTTCTCCCATTCTGTAGGTTGCCTGTTCACTCTGATGGTAGTTTCTTTTGCTGTGCAGAAGCTCTTTAGTTTAATTAGATCCCATTTGTCAATTTTTCCTTTTGTTGCCATTGCTTTTGGTGTTTTAGACATGAAGTCCTTGCCCACGCCCATGTCCTGAATGGTATTGCCTAGGTTTTCTTGTAGGATTTTAATGGTTTCAGGTCTAACATTTAAGTCTTTAATCCATCTTGAATTAATTTTTGTATAAGGTGTAAGGAAGGGATCCAGTTTCAGCTTTCTACATATGGCTAGCCAGTTTTCCCAGCACCATTTATTAAATAGGGAATCCTTTCCCCATTTCTTGTTTTTGTCAGGTTTGTCAAAGATCAGATAGTTGTAGATATGCGGCATCATTTCTGAGGGCTCTGTTCTGTTCCATTGATCTATGTCTCTGTTGTGGTACCAGTACCATGCTGCTTTGGTTACTGTAGCCTTGTAGTATAGTTTGAAGTCAAGGTAGCGTGATGCCTCCAGCTTTGTTCTTTTGGCTTAGGATTGACTTGGCGATGCGGGCTCTTTTTGGGTTCCATATGAACTTTAAAGTAGTTTTTTCCAATTCTGTGAAGAAAGTCATTGGTAGCTTGATGGGGATGGCATTGAATGTATAAATTACCTTGAGCAGTATGGCCATTTTCACGATATTGATTCTTCCAACCCATGAGCATGGAATGTTCTTCCATTTGTTTGTATCCTCTTTTATTTCATTGAGCAGTGGTTTGTAGTTCTCCTTGAAGAGGTCCTTCACATCCCTTGTAAGTTGGATTCCTAGGTATTTTATTCTCTTTGAAGCAATTGTGAATGGGATTTCACTCATGATTTGGCTCTCTGTTTGTCTGTGATTGGTGTACAAGAATGCTTGTGATTTTTGTACATTGATTTTGTATCCTGAGACTTTGCTGAAGTTGCTAATCAGCTTAAGGACATTTTGGGCTGAGACGATGGGGTTTTCTAGATATACAATCATGTCATCTGCAAACAGGGACAATTTGACTTCCTCTTTTCCTAATTGAATACCCTTTATTTCCTTCTCCTGCCTGATTGCTCTGGCCAGAACTTCCAGCACTATGTTGAATAGGTGTGGTGAGAGAGGGCATCCCTGTCTTGTGCCAGTTTTCAGAGGGAATGCTTCCAGTTTTTGCCCATTCAGTATGATGTTGGCTGTGGGTTTGTCATAGATAGCTCTTATTATTTTGAGATACGTCCCATCAATACCTAATTTATTGAGAGTTTTTAGCATGAAGGGTTGTTGAATTTTGTCAAAGGCCTTTTCTGCATCTATTGAGATAATCATGTGGTTTTTGTCTTTGATTCTGTTTATATGCTGGATTACATTTATTGATTTGCATATGTTGAACCAGCCTTGCATCCCAGGGGTGAAGCCCACTTGATTATGGTGGATAAGCTTTTTGATGTGCTGCTGGATTCAGTTTGCCAGTATTTTATTGAGGATTTTTGCATCAATGTTCATCAAGGATATTGGTCTGAAATTCTCTTTTTTGGTTATGTCTCTGCCAGGCTTTGGTATCAGGATGATGCTGGCTTCATAAAATGTGTTAGAGAGGATTCCCTCTTTTGATTGGAATCGTTTCAGAAGGGATGGTACCAGTTCCTCCTTGTACCTCTGGTAGAATTCGGCTGTGAATCCATAAGGTCCTGGACTCTTTTTGGTTGGTAAGCTATTGATTATTGCCACAATTTCAGAACCTGTTATTGGTCTATTCAGAGATTCAACTTTTTCCTGATTTAGTCTTGGGAGGGTGTATTTGTCGAGGAATTTATCCATTTCTTCTAGATTTTCTAGTTTATTTGCATAGAGGTGTTTGTAGTATTCTCTGATGGTAGATTGTATTTCTGTGGGATCGATGGTGATATCCCTTTTTTCATTTTTTATTGCATCTATTTGATTCTTCTCTCTTTTCTTCTTTATTAGTCTTGCTAGTGGTCTATCAATTTTGTTGATCTTTTCAAAAAACCAGCTCCTGGATTCATTAATTTTTTGAAGGGTTTTTTGTGTCTCTATTTCCTTCAGTTCTGCTCTGATTTTAGTTATTTCTAGCCTTCTGCTAGCTTTTGAATGTGTTTGCTCTTGCTTTTCTAGTTCTTTTAATTGTGATGTTAGGGGGTCAATTTTGGATCTTTCCTGCTTTCTCTTGTCGGTATTTAGTGCTATAAATTTCCCTCTACACACTGCTTTGAATGTGTCCCAGAGATTCTGGTATGTTGTATCTTTGTTCTCGTTGGTTTCAAAGAACATCTTTATTTCTGCCGTCATTTCATTATGTACCCAATAGTCATTCAGGAGCAAGTTGTTCAGTTTCCATGTAGTTGAGCGGTTTTGAGTGAGTTTCTTAATCCTGAGTTCTAGTTTGATTGCACTGTGGTCTGAGAGACAGTTTGTTATAATTTCTGTTCTTTTACATTTGCTGAGGAGAGCTTTACTTCCAACTATGTGGTCAATTTTGGAGTAGGTGTGGTGTGGTGCTGAAAAAAATGTATATTCTGTTGATTTGGGGTGGAGAGTTCTGTAGATGTCTATTAGGTCCACTTTGTGCAGAGCTGAGTTCAATTCCTGGATATCCTTGTTAACTTTCTGTCTCGTTGATCTGTCTAATGTTGACAGTGGGGTGTTAAAATCTCCCATTATTATTGTGTGGGAGTTTAAGTCCCTTTGTAGGTCACTCAGGACTTGTTTTATGAATCTGGGTGCTCCTGTGTTGGGTGCATATATATTTAGGATAGTTAGCTCTTCTTGTTGAATTGATCCCTTTACCATTTTGTAATGGCCTTCTTTGTCTCTTTTGATCTTTGTTGGTTTAAAGTCTATTTTATCAGAGACTAGGATTGCAACCTCTGCCTTTTTTTGTTTTCAATTTGCTTGGTAGATCTTCCTCCATCCCTTTATTTTGAGTCTATGTGTGTCTCTGCATGTGAGATGGGTTTACTGAACACAGCACACTGATGGGTCCTGACTCCTTATCCAGTTTGCCAGTCTGTGTCTTTTAATTGGAGCATTTAGCCCATTTACATTTAATGTTAATATTGTTATGTGTGAATCTGATCCTGTCATTATGATTTAGTTGGTTATTTTGCTCGTTAGTTGATGCAGTTTCTTCCTAGCCTCGATGGTCTTTACAATTTGGCATGTTTTTGCAGTGGCTGGTACCGGTTGTTCCTTTCCATGTTTAGTGCTTCCTTCAGGAGCTCTTTTAGGGCAGGCCTGGTGGTGACAAAATCACTCAGCGTTTGCTTGTCTGTAAAGTATTTTATTTCTCCTTCACTTATGAAGCTTAGTTTGGTTGGATATGAAATTCTGGTTGAAAATTCTTTTCTTTAAATTGTTGAATATTGGCCCCCACTCTCTTCTGGCTTGTAGAGTTTCTGCCGAGAGATCAGCTGTTAGTCTGATGGGCTTCCCTTTGTGGGTAACCCGACCTTTCTCTCTGGCTGCCCTTAACATTTTTTCCTTCATTTCAACTTTGGTGAATCTGACAATTATGTGTCTTGGAGTTGCTCTTCTCAAGGAGTATCTTTGTGGCGTTCTCTGTATTTCCGGAATCTGAATGTTGGCCTGCCTTGCTAGATTGGGGAAGTTCTCCTGGATAATATCTTGCAGAGTGTTTTCCAACTTGGTTCCATTCTCCCCGTCATTTTCAGGTACACCAATCAGACGTAGGTTTGGTCTTTTCACATAGTCCCAAATTTCTTGGAGGCTTTGTTCGTTTCTTTTTATTCTTTTTTCTCTAAACTTCCCTTCTCGCTTCATTTCATTCATTTCATCTTCCATCAGCAATACCCTTTCTTCCAGTTGATCGCATCTGCTACTGAGGCTTCTGCAATCTTCGCGTAGTTCTTGAAACTTGGCTTTCAGCTCCATCAGCTCTGTTAAGCCCTTCTCTCCATTGGTTATTCTAGTTATCCATTCTTCTAATTTTTTTTCAAAGTTTTTAACTTCTTTGCTATTGTTTTGAGTTTCCTCCCGTAGCTCAGAGTAGTTTGATCGTCTGAAGCCTTCTTCTCTCAACTCATCAAAGTCATCCTCCATCCAGCTTTGTTCCATTGCTGGTAAAGAACTGCGTTCCTTTGGAGGAGGAGAGGTGCTCTGCTTTTTAGAGTTTCCAGTTTTTCTGCTCTGTTTTTTCCCCATCTTTGTGGTTTTGTCTACTTTTTGTCTTTGATGATGGTGATGTACAGATGGGTTTTTGGTGTGGATGTCCTTTCTGTTTGTTAGTTTTCCTTCTACCAGACAGGACCCTCAGCTGTAGGTCTGTTGGAGTTTACTAGAGGTCCACTCCAGACCCTGTTTGGCTGGGTGTCAGCAGCGGTGGCTGCAGAACAGCGGATTTTCATGAGACCGCAAATTCAGCTGTCTGATAGTTCCTCTGGAAGTTTTGTCTCAGAAGAGTACCTGGCCGAGTGAGGTGTCAGTCTGTCTCTACTGGGGGGGTGCCCCCCAGTTAGGCTGCTCAGGGGTGGGGGACCCACTTTAGGAGGCAGTCTGTCTGTTCTCAGATCTCCAGCTGTGTGCTGGGAGAACCACTACTCTCTTCAAAGCTGTCAGTCAGACAGGGACATTTAAGTCTGTGGAGGTTCCTGCTGACTTTTTGTTTGTCTGTGCCCTGCCCCCAGAGGTGGAGCCTACAGAGGCAGGCAGGCCTCCTTGAGCTGTGGTGGGCTCCACCCAGTTCGAGCTTCCTGGCTGCTTTGTTTACCTAAGCAAGCCTGGGCAATGGCGGGCGCCCCTCCCCCAGCCTCGCTGCCTCCTTGCAGCTTGATCTCAGACTGCTGTGCTAGCAATTAGCGAGACTCCGTGGGCATAGGACCCTCTGAGCCAGGTGTGGGACACAATCTCCTAGTGTGCCGATTTCCAGGCCCATTGGAAAAGCGCAGTATTAGGGTGGGACTGACCAGATATTCCAGGTGCCATCTGTTACCCCTTTCTTTGACTAGGAAAGGGAACTCCCTTGCGCTTCCCGAGTGAGGTAATGCCTCGCCCTGCTTTGGCTCGTGCACAGTGCGCTTCACCGACTGTCCTGCACCCACTGTTTGGCACTCCTTAGTGAGATGAAACCGGTACCTCAAGCAGAAATGCAGAAATCACCCATCTTCTGTGTCGCTCAGGCTGTGAGCTGTAGACTGGAGCTGTTCCTATTTGGGCATCTTGGCTGCACCCGAGTTTTCCAGTTTCGAATCCATTGTTTTCAAGTAATTTAGTGGAACCAGTTTCAACATAAGCATTTACTATAGAATGCAAGGCCTTAGGTGCTATTATTACTTACCATACCATGCTACATGCAGTTTGACAGTAATAAAACTGTATTTTTTTTAAAAACTCTTTAATAAGTCTTCATGAATTTAAGTTATTCTAAACTAGCAATGTTAAGAATTAGAAATGTAGTGTATCTCATTGCACTTCTTTGATTCATTTGATGAAAATCTCTTCCACCCACTAAGTAGAGAATATTTTCTTAAACGGTTTAGATACATTGAATTACATCTATGAAACAGAAACATTTGGGTAGTAGAAAATATTGGGAAATTGGTTCATTCAGGACCATGTCATTATTTTCTCCCATATTTTCAATAGAAAAAATACATTTCAGACGATATCTATCTTTGAAAAAATCAAGACGTTTTAAATTTTATATTCTACACCAGAGCATTAAAATAAGTATTCAATGGATTTTGTAAATTGGACTAATCACTTTCCGAGAGGACCAGGACACAAAATTCTCTCATGTAAATAGTGGACGTCAAAAAGCCATTAATGTAAGATTTTGGAAAGCCATTCTTATTCTGGGCAGACTCTTATCAGTGGTCAGATGTTCTATTGTTTTCTAAGACATGCTACAACTAGGAACTGTTTTTATTCTCAATTTAGAATGGTCATCCCAAATGGCTGGAAAGCTTCATGTTTCTCGTGTTTCCTAGCAGCGTCTGTCCCTGAAGAGTGGAACTGAAAGATCATGATATCATTCCTACTGTGGCCATGAGTATTTCAGGGCTAAATTGTTTCTCATCTTATATAAATATCTATTGTTTATACTATTGAATATATTGCCCATGTTTAATGTTACAGAGCTATAGTAGTATGTACAGGAAATTAAGAAAATTCACCTGGTTTAGAAATTTATAGAATATTTCTTTTCTATAGTGTGGCAATTTATATGATAAACTATTCACTGCAGTTTGATTCAACTCTTAAGATAGCTAAGTTAAAAGATGCAATTCTAAATTCTTTAGAGAATAATTTCTATAACCTATTAATAGAAGAAACTTTCCATGCACATTAAACTTGGTTAGCTATAAATTATAAGAGTGTTTAACTATAAACCTTCAACCTATTGTATGTAATAATTTGTCTGTTTTGTGATAAAAATTCTATATAAAAACAATAAATGACTTCTAATGGGCTATAGAGCCATGCTTCCTGTGTGCCTGCACCAGTGATCTCTGCTTTTTGAAACTGTGGCTTATTCAGGACTGTATCCTGTTTCAACTCTTCTAATGGAAAGAGGTTTGTTTAGTGAGTTTATGTTTTACAAATTTCTTCCCTCAAAGGAAGTCAATGTCCATATTATGGCAACACCCTTACAACATTCTGGTGATGTAAGAGGCAAAAGTTGATTTCTACAACTTAGTATTGAGGAAACCAGTGTTTACTGAAGTTAAGTGGTTTAACAGAAGTCATTTGGAGGTACAGAATAGACTCTCTTACCTCCACTTTTAAAAAACTAACTCAGACGTATTTTTCACACAATACATAGTCATAGTCCTAGAGTATATTAAGTTCTTCAAGTCAATATGCAATACAGATGCTGCTGCTGAAGAGATTGAGTTTTCTTCACATGTTTGATAGTGCCACGTCTCGGAGGTGATCAGCATTTTCCTAAAGCTTTCTGTTTAAATTACTCTTGCTAAACATGACTTTTTAAAAAATTGTGTCTGCTTGATCATCAAAATGATCATTTGATATTTTTTTCTGCCAGTGACAGGGAAAGGACATCATATTAAATGGGTTGAATAGGATAATTATTATTTAAAGAAAAGCTTATTTTTAATTTTGTTTAGAGATGAGGTCTGTTGTCACCCAGACTGAGTACAGTGGCATGACCATAGCTCGTTATAGCTTGGAACTCCTGGGCTCAAGCAATCCTTCCACCTTGGCCTCCCAAAGCACTGGGATTACAGGCATTAGCCACTGTACCCAGCCTTGAAGAACAGTTCTTAATTGCACAGATTTGTGCAATAGCAATAGGAACAAATAAAGTAGTTCACGGACAGTTGATAACTGTTTGTGGTTGAAGCAAATCTGAACTCTGACTGGTATCTGAGAGAGACTGGAGCTGCTCTGTACTGATAGGAAGAAAATGGCTCAGTCGACATGATCCATTTCTGGTTCTCCAGAAAAGGGCACCATGTTTCAAAGATATAAATAAAAGAGAAAAAAGAAACTTAGTCTGTGCCAAGACCAGGACCGAGTCAATTCTCTAGCCTTTCATGACTGAGGCTTTCTTCAGGAAAGGAAAGATTGGAAATTAATACCAAATTATAGATTATACAGTTATAATTTACTCCAGGTTTGTTAAAGCACATGTGTTGTGAAATTTAAGCTATGAAGAGGTCTTGTTATAAGTATCAGCCTTTTGTTTTTGCCTCCAAAAGCCCTAATTAAAGTACTACAAAACATTTATTAATAAGTAGTCAAAACCAGGTACATCAGGCATTAAGTTTACACAGCACTTTCATAGACACTAGCTTGGCATAATAAACCCATCATGAAAGAAATCATTTCATTAGCAATTCTGATTAGCTTTAACACACGTGTACTCCTTTTATAGGGGGTTCTTATAGAGTTACTGAAATTCTTTTAATAATATCTCTTTCATTTTAAAAGATTTGATAATAATGAATAACTGAGTGATTACTATTTTGAAACATTCTAAACATTATGAATGTGTCTGTGTGATTAAATTTGGCCTATTGTATTCCAGAACCTAAAATAGCTTTTGACTTTTTTCCCTCTGTCGTTTAAAAGGGATCTCAATACTGACCAGGTACTGTTTGATGAAACATGACATCTTTGTAACAATATTCAACATGCATTTATGGAAAACCAACACATTTAAGCCATTGTCCTAAGAGCCTGGGTGAAGTGCTAAGATTATTAAGATATTTGAATAACTTTATCCAGATACATGCAGTTCTGGTTTGATTATTTTTGACCAAAATTGTCAGTCAAACACAAGTTAGTTCAACCTTACAATCAGGCTCTCTCTCTCTCTCTCTCATTTTTAAATGAATTAACTAGTTGACTGAATTGATCTGGTATTTTTAGGAAAGTAGTTAAACTGGCTGTTGTGTGTAAGCACATCTTCAATTGTCAGAACCTTAATTCTGATTAACTCTGTTGAATCAGATTATGTAGGAACATAGACAATTTTTTTTCCTTTACGTTACCTTCTTCTATTAGTTGTTGCTTTTCTTTCCTACTTGAATGGTGGATTTTAGCTTTGCAGCAGCCTAGTGACTATGCCTGAGTTTACAGATGGCTGTGCATCTTATGCAGAACTCAGGTTCCAGCTGGTAAATGCTGTAGCAAAAATATAGTGACAAATGTAAGACATGGGCATTATATCATGATTTTATAAAGATCCAAGTGAAATTCCCTGAGGTGCATTTGAATTTAAGGTCTATTAAAAATATATACTTGTTGTGGTTTCATTTTTGTTTTCTTGTGTGATTTTTGGGAAAGTCTTTTTCTTTTCCCCTCTCTCTCTTTTAGTTCATATTCCATGATAGCTATTTCAGCTTTGTCTTTCCTTTTCACTCCAGCAAGTCAGGCTAAATTGAATATGTCCTTCAATTCATAAGTTTTAGTCTGTGTATGTTGCTGTAATTTACTAGAGGTCTTCTTAGCTTCAGTTGCTACAGACTTTTGCCTTGCAAAAAACAAAACCGAAAAACATAAACAAAACTTGTTCCCTGAGGCATAATTTACTGTATAGTAGGAATTATGAAATGCAAGAGAACTTGGTAAAATTTCAAATTATCTTCTCAGTCCTAGCAAGTAATAGTAACCATTCCATAAACTGAGTTTGCTCCCTTTTTCCAGGAAACAAGAGGCCAACATCAGTATCACTGTGGAAATTTAAAGAGGAAATATGCTAATCTTTTTGCCAGATTGATTTTTATAAAGCAAAAGATTACTTGGTTTAGGGCATAATGCATAGACTATCTAAAATAACACACAGCAGCCATTTAGTAAACATTCTTAATTATCTTGTTTTGAAAATAAAAGTTGGGCAGTCTCTGTTGGTCTGTTGTTTTCCTTGCCCAGGAGATACACCCTGGACAACTCAGTGCAGTTAATCATGAGCTTGCTCAGCCCTTTGTCCTTTCTTCTGGGAGATAATTCACATTCCATCTCTCCACAGTGCTTACCAATGCAGTAAGGCACACCAAGTACAAGGGAGTTTAAAGTACTCCACTGTCAATGACCAAGACCCACTGGCTTGCTCCTCCCCTTCTTTCCTCAGTATATTATAGTTCAGTCTAATCTGGTGTGTAGATTCCATGGAAAAGAGAAAACCCATATAAAAGTCTGGAGATTATACCTGAAAGAAGTCAAACAGAAGAAGAAAGTTTTCAAGAATCCAGTATTTATCATCCCATATCATGAAGGTGTGGGTAGAGGAACCTGGATAAAATCTAGTGACGAAGAAATTGTAGCAGAGGATTTAGTACAACAAAAACAGTTGTAAGATAACAACTGGTTACTTTAAGCAAAACAAAACTGGCACACTAGGGACAAAATTAGTAAGCATAACGCAGTAGTTAAACATTAAGGATAATGTACATAGACAAACACACACACATGCATACACACACATATATATATAATTCATAGTAAGAAGATAAAATGTTTTCCTAAAAATTTTCCAAAATAATTACACTGTAATATTAGTACATTAATTCTAAAAATACTCAAAAGAGTTAAAAAATTGAATTTGCTGGTGAAACTCAAATAGAATTAATGACTTCATGAATTTGGTATTTATATCACATTTAAGGATACAAAGTTGCATTGGTTAGGAATCGGTAAGTTGTAAGAAATAAAAGCACAAATTAAACCAGCTAAAGAAAACAAAAACAAAGGGATTCATTGGCACAGAACACTGGAATTGAAAAGATATGCTTCAGTTGTAAGAGATTTAAATAATCTCATCAGAATTCTGTCATTCTGTCTGTATTCCTTCTTTTTGTATGTTGGTTTCATTCTGAAGATAGGCTCTTTTCAGATGACAAGGAAGATGATTTCTGTTAGCTGAAACTTACATACATTCATCTTAGAATTTTAGTGGAAAAACTCTTAATAAATCTATATTAGTCTCAGTAAAAAACGATTGCTTTTGCTTAAGTCATGAGACCAGCCTTATGTCAATTACTGTGCTAGGAGATGAGGCGCTATGATTGTTCCAGAGTGGGTCATGTGGCCACCCTATAGTTGAGAAGTAATCCTGAACACTATGTGGGAGCAGTCCAAATCAGAATGAGTTGGAGAAAACTTACTGTTGTTACCATAGATGGGAGAAGAAATACTAGCCAAGCAAACCAACAAAAGTTCCCTACTGTAGTAATATTTTTAATTGGGAATGGTGGAAAAGATTATTTATGAGCATTGATTAAAAAAAATCAAGCGAAACCATTTTACTGTCAAAACACCAGAAAAATATGTTTTATACTTACAGGTAAAGTATAAGAGGGTATAGTGTACTTATCAGAGTTAATGCTCTTCATGCTCAGTTTTCTTTACAAATTTTATCCAGTTGAAAAATGAAACCTGATTGTAACTATTATATTTGCAAGCCTTATAGGCAAACTAGACTGAAAGAAGTGTATGATACTTGTAGTTAACTCTGATTTGAGTGACAGAACTATATAAATAAAGTTGTTGTAACAGAAGGTTAATGATTCTGATTGTGGTATAGTACACTTATGTTCAGTGTAGAAAACAATATGTGATATGAAACTTATAATAGCTGTGGCTGTTGGAGTGCACAAAATGAAGGTAATTCCTCAGAGCAAGCAATTCCCCTTTAAAATTCATGTGTGGCTAACTTAATAATTATTAAAAGTTTTAAAAAGAATTTTAAAGTCTGCAGTTCTATCTGTATTACATAGATTTGACATATCTTCCATTTATAGGTTATATAACTTTTAATTATGTAGAATGTAAGTCAACAAATTTATTAAACCTTTGCAGGGAAGATTTGTCAGCAAGTTCATGTACAACATACAGTATTGCCAGTTCATGGTTTTGTCATTCTCAGTAGCTACCACCAGTCTTCAACTGTTGAATAAGTTATTTCTAACAATGATATCTAGAAGTTAAGAATAAATTCAAACTTTGTGCAAAGTTTTCTGGTATTAACTTAAAATATAAATACCAAGATTCAACAGAGATTTTTGAAATGATAATCCAAATGTTTTGTGTTAACTTATTCTGAAAGTCTGGAAGGAAACTTGCCCATCTGAATAATTCTAATTTGAAAATTAGTTTATGAGTTAAGAAAAAGTGACAGAGAGAAAGGAAAGCTCAAGCTTGCTTTCTGCTTACTCTCTTACTTCCATGAAAAAACAAACTCATGAAAAGTTGAAAACTGATGACTACAAAATATATATATGTACATAAAACTCATAGTAAGAAAATGTTTTTCTAAAAGTTTTCTCATTTGATGCAGATAAAACAAAAACTATCTAGAATCTCACATTAATCATTAAAATTAGTTGTATTAAAATGTATGTTTTGTAATAAAGAAAACTCAGAATAATAAATGTGCTTTTGTAGTCACATCAACCTTTACAAATTACTTTATCTTAGTATTGCTTCTAGATCCACCTAATAATATTGTAAATAGATTGCTAAAATATCTATGATGAATGTATTGAACTAGAAATTATTTTTTCCCAGTGACTCCTGAGATCTTATCAAATTATTTTTCTTGCTCCCTTGTAGCTGCAAAAAAGAGCAAAATTCTAATAAGTGCTTCTTTAAAATTTATATGCTTTGCAATAATGAAATTGACATTTAGTTGAGTTCTGAAGACTATTTAAGATTATCTAAAACATATGATTATGTTATCAGCTTACTTCAAAAAGTCTTTCTAATCAATAAGTTAAATCAAATTATAAGATTACATAAATGTTTTTACTAATTTATTCAACAAATTGTCATTGTGCACCTACTGCCTGATACATGCTGTTCTAGAAGGCACACTGAGATTGCGGTCATGAATATCTGTTCTCTTGAATCCTATTTTTCTTTCCTTTTTTAACTTTCATTTTAGGTTCAGGGGTACATATGCAGGTTTGTTAATAGAAGCAAACATGTATCATGGAGGTTTGTTGTACATATTATTTTGTCACCCAGATATTAAGCCTAGTACACATTAGTTATTTTTCCTGGCCCTCTCTCTTCTTGTTGAAAATCAGATGGTTGTAGGTGTGCAGCATTATTTTTGGGCTCTGTATTCTGTTCCATTGGTCTATGTGCCTGTTTCTGTACCAGTATCATGCTGTTTTGGTTACTGTAGCCCAGTAGAAGAGTTTGAAGTTGGGTAACATGAGGCCCCTAGCTTTGTTCTTTTTGCTTAGGATTGTCTTGGTTATTTGGGCTCTTTTTTGGATTTATATGAATTTTAAAATAGTTTCTTCCAGTTCTGTGAAGAAATTTTATTGGTAGTTTGATAGGAATAGTATTGGATCTGTAAACTGCTTTGGGCAGTATGGCCATTTTAACAATATTGATTCTTTCTACCCATGAGCATAGAATGTTTTTCCATTTGTTTGTGTCATCTCTGATTTCTTTGAGCAGTGGTTTGTAGTTCTCCTTGAAGAGGCCCTTCACTTCCCTTGTTAGCTGTATTCCTAGGTATCGTATTCTTTTTGTGAAATTGTGAATGGGAGTTCATTCATGATTTGGCTCTCACCTTGGCTGTTGTTGATGTATAGGAATGCTACTGATTTTTGTATGTTGATTTTTGTGTCCTGAAAGTTTCCTGAAATTATTTATCAGTTCAAGGAGCTTTTGTGCTGAGACTATGGGGTTTTCTAGATATGGAATCATGTCGTCTGCAAACAGGGATAGTTTGACTTTCTCTTTTCCTATTTAGATGCCCTTTATTTCTTTCTCTTGGCTTATTGCTCTGGCCAGGACTTCTAATACTATGTTGAATAGGAGTGGTAAAAGACAAGACGAGGTTCCCTCTTTTACCATCATACTGAATGGGCAAAAGCCAGATGCTTTCCCCTTGAGAATGTCAGTTGGGCTTTTGCTCATTCAGTCAAATGGGCTTTTGCCCATTCAGTATGATGTTAGTTGTGGGTCTGTCATAGATGGCTCTTATTATTTTGAGGCATGTTCCTTCTATGCCTAGTTTATTAAGGGTTTTTAACATGAAGGGATGTTGAATTATATCAAAAGCCCTTTCTGCATCTATAGAGATAATCATGTGGTTTGTGTTTAGTTCTGTTTATATGATGAATCACATTAATTGATTTGTATATGTTGAACCAACCTTGCATTACAGGGATAAAGCCTGTTTGATCATGGTGGATAAGCTTTTTGTTGTGCTGCTGAATTCAGTTTGCTATTATTTTGTTGGGGATTTTTGCATCTGTGTTCATCAAGTATATCGGCGTGAAGTTTTTTTGTTGTTGCTGTGTTTCTGCCAGGTTTTGGTATCAGGATGATGCTGGCCTCATAGAATGAGTTGGGGAGGAGTCCCTCCTGTTCAGTTTTTTGGAATAGTTTCAGTATGAATGGTATCAGCTTTTCTTTGCACATCTGATAGAATTCATCTGTGAATCTGTCTGTTTCTGGGTTTGCTCTTGGTTTGTAGGCAATTTATTACTGATTCAATTCCAGAGCTCATTACCAGTCTTGTCAGGGATTCAATTTCTTTCTGTTTCAGTCTTGGGAGGATATATATATATGCAATAATTTATCTATTTCTTCTAGATCTTCTGGTTTGTGTGCATAGAGGTGTTCATAGTAATCTCTGATGTTTGTTTGTATTTCTGTGACATCCTCTATTTCAACATAATAGATAAATCAATAAATAAGATAATTTCAAATAGTGATCAATTCTATAGAGACAATATAACTGAGTGATGGGAAAGTGTGCACTCGTGTTTGAGTTTCATGCTGTAGGTTTAGGAAATGAGTTAGTCTAGCTAGGATAATTTGCCAAGGAATTATGCTGAAGAAGCACTTAGTTTAAATCTTTCATTAATTTTTTTGCAATGTACAATGTCTAACATCCATAAAGGAGATTAGAAATGTAATTAAAGATCTACCATAGAACAACCAGCAGGCAAGATGTTTATACAACTAACATATTTATAGTGAAAAATGTCTTTGCTGACAACTAGTCTGTTAGAGTGGGAACTGAGAATTGAAACAGAAACCACAACTTTTCAAAGCATATTGTGCCATGCCTTGCAAAACAGATAAATTGTACTGAATGATATCCATTGTAGACTTATAGCACTAGTTTGCTCAGACCTATATATTCAAGGTAATACCATAGATAGATTGACGTAACAGTAACTTCTCAAGGATTCTCTAAAGAGAACACTGACTGCTCCAGCAATTCCCTAGTTTACAAACTGACCATTCGACCTAGACTACTCTATTTCTCACTCCAGGCCCCCAACCCCCTGTGTTTCTTCCCTTACTCCCCAACTTTTATATACCCATTACTCCATGGTATGCTGTCTTCTTTGCTGCCAGTGATGAACCTAACTTTGTTGACTACAGGTGTGTTCCAAGTAGTCTTTGGTTGATGGGAACTGATAAAGAACTATTTTTAGGTGATTTGAACTATTTCAAATCACACCATCTTTTTTGAAAGTGGAAACCAAATAGGGAGAAAGAGATGAGAATATCTGAATAAACTTTCTTATGTTAATTAGCCACCTGAAGAAATTAGAAAGGATATACTTTTTCAATTTAGTTTTCTGAAACAATAAGCAACTACATATGATTACAGAAGTATTAAATTCCCATCATGTATTTGATATGTTCTAAGACTCTGAAGATATGCCTTAATCACAAATCATCATAAAATGAATGTCTTCTATCACAGGGCATTATTCTCCAAATTAAAAACTCTTAGAATCTGTTAATATGCATTACACAATTATAGAGATGCAGGATTTTCACTGTTTAGAATATATTCTATTGCTGTAAGACACCCAAGTATTTCAACCAAAGCACCTTATTTTTATCAGGATATTTTGTATTTAGGAGGCTTATCCCTTTGTATTCAATTTATTCTGAAGAATAGTATCTGGGTTGTTTACGTGGCCTTCTAAATTGGTAGACTATTTGCTTGGTGAGCAAAGAAAAGTTGCAAGCAGTTGTGTCTCATGTTGTGAAGCAGCATACATTTCTTTAAAGCCTCTTTGGGACCAAGCAGAGTTTCTAGCAGGTTGTCACACAAACCAGCAAATAGAGCAACAGCTCTGCATAGTGAGTAGCTCCTCAAGTCTACTTTGAGAGTAATTCTGGGTTATCTAGAATTTTATTTTCCATAGAGCATCAAGATAGAGGTATGGGAAATGTATAGTCCCTGTAACAGGTCTTAGGACAGCTGTCCTCCATTCTGGTTGCATATTAGAAGCATCTGGGGAGCTTTAAAAAAATCCTGATACCCAGATCATAGCCCAAACCAATTAAATCAGAATCCCTGAGGATGGGACCCAGACATCAGGGTTTTTTAAAGCTCTCTGGATGATTACCGTGTGTGGCCATGATTGAGAACCACTACTTTAAGAATAAACTGAGTTACTGGCAGTAGTATGTCACTTGGAAAAACAATTTAATGATCTAAGAAGGGTAAAACAAACAAGCAAACAAAAAAGTAAGCCTTATCTCTTAGACTTCCTTGTTAAGGAGACATTTCCTTGTGGATGTGCTAAAGGTTACATTAACCCATTTAAAACCATTTTAGTTGTTCAGATGATAGTTAATGTCCCGCCAGCTCTCCATTTGTCCTTGTTTTTCTGCCAGAAATACTTGGTTAATTTTGAGCTTCAAGTTTTATGATATTTCTAACAGGTAAAACATCTACATTGATTAAGACTATTGAGTAGTTGATATTTATTAAAAAACAGAATTTCTAGTTAATTTGATAGAATGTTCTAGCTTGACTCTCTAATAGTGGTTAGTGATTATCTGTGGACTATTTTTCATTAGACCTTTTGTTAAATCTTTAATCAACTAATAGTATGTGATATTTATATACTTTTAAATATCCATGTGGTTCAGAGCTTAGGCTTTTGTGTTATACCTAGCTGTATAATCTTAGTAAATTAGGTGGATCTCTGGACTTTTTTCTTTATCTGTGAAATAGTGATAATGTATGTACTTAATAAAGTATAGGACTAATGACAGAGCACATAAAAAATACTTTCTACAGTACTTGATGAATAATAAGTACTAAGTGATAGCTATTATTATATCATTTTAGTAATATGCACATTGGTATAATCTGGAGTAAGTAAAGGCTCTCGTTTCTACACATGGAAGAAAGGAATGATTTTTGGTTTTTTTTTGTTTGTTTGGTTTTGGCTTTTTTTTTTTTTTTTGCAACTAGAGTATACCAAACATTTGGCCAGGAGGCTTGTATAGATGTTTCATTTCATCCTCTTTGTGTCAATTAGATCGCATCATCCTAGCTTTGCAAATGAGAGTACTATGGCAAGACAGATCAAGAATGCTACAATTAGGCTAGGCGCAGTGGCTCACACCTGTAATCCTAGCACTTTGGGGGGCCAAATTTGGCTGATCACCTGAGATCAGGAGTTAGAAACCAGCCTGGCCAACATGCAAAACCCTGTCTCTACCAAAAACAGACAAATTAGCTAGGTGTGGTGGTGGGTGCCTGTAATCGCAGCTACTAGGGAGGCTGAAGCATGAGAATCACTTGAACCCGGGAGGCAGAGGTTGCAGTGAGCCAAGATCACGCCACTGTACTCCAGCCTGGGCAACAGAGAGAGACTCCGTCTCAAAAAACAAACGAACAAACAAACAAAACAATGTTACTATTTCAGTGGACCCTTTTAGTGATATTTAATATAAATAATCTTAAGGAATACCCACAAACCTTGCTCTCATATTAATTTTAAACAGTAGAAAACGGTCAGTATTGTAGTGTAGGGAATATTTCTTGTGGCTGTTTTTTTATTATTTAAGCTTGGAGGCTGGGGTAAGAGAAGTCATTCAAGTGTTGGAATATCTCGATGTATAATACTAATATTTTTCCTTTGGAAAATAGAAGAGAAAATGATACAGAGATGTTCAGAATCCAGAAAAGTAAATGTTTGGGGCTTCAAATATATAATAGGCCCAAGGTAACCCTGTATTGGTCAGCATGAACTAGTCACATAAACAGTTTGATTTCTAATTTTAGTAAATATTTTTTTCCTAGTACAGCAATCCACATAGACCGATGATAATTAGACCTGCTTTCTCCTTTAACTGGGTTTTAAATGAACAAAGAGAAACAACACTCCCTTTGTACCTCATCTCCCTCTCTTTTTCTTGTTTTCTTTTTTCTTTCTTTTTTTTTTTTAAAAGATGGAGTCTCTCTCTGTCACCAGACTGGAGGGAAATGGCACGATCTCAGCTCACTGCAACCTCCATCTCCCTGATTCTCCTGCCTCAGTCTCCTGAATAGCTGGGACTACAGGCATGCGCCACCACACCCAGCTAATTTTTGAATTTTTAGTAGAGACGGGGTTTCACCATGTTGGCCAGGATGCTCTCGATCTCTTGACCTCGTGATCCGCCCACCTCAGCCTGCCAAAGTGTTGGGACTACAGGCGTGAGCCACCACACCAAGCCTCCCTCTCTCTTTCTATTCTGTCCACCTTAGAAGTAAGCATCCACCAGCAGTAGGCTTATTTTAATAAACAGAGCCAGGACAGTGAGTATGTGGTAGTGGAAGCACCACATAAGCCCGGTACCTGGGGCTGGTATGGAGGATTTTTTTGCTTGGTTTAATTATGCTTTGAGGCCCCCTACTTGTTTGTCTGTAGATTATTCTCTGTAAAAACAAAATTAACTATATATATGGAAGCCCAGTAGAGACTAGTTTTTGTCTTAAGGGCTTATAAACATAGTATTCATTACTACCCCATGTGTGCTGAGGAGGAATATCCAGATGGTGAAATTCTTTCTCCTTGTGGCCACAACCGTGAATACTTTCTCTCATTTCTGTCTTTTTGTTTTGTTCACAAGATGTGAAATAATGAAGCTCTTTCCTTTATTAGTGCTTGATACTGAGTTCTTAATTTAGTTGAAACTTGGTCACCTGTAATTCTTTGAGTTAGTTCACTTAATTGAGGTCCTCCAGAAAGCAAAGCCTGGAAAAAGAACTTGTGTGTCAGTAGTTATGTGGGAGGCAGTTACAGATAACCGCAGTGAGGGTAAAGTCAAACGGGAAGGCAGGAGAAGCCAAGACCAAGGTAAGTTATTGAGCTGGTCATTTCTGTCAGTAATAGAGGCTCCATCCATCTGAGGAGGGCCCTGAATACCTTCCAGAATTGTCCATCTGAGGATGCTCAGGAAGAGACATTTGCCCTTGGGCTCTCATTCCCCACTCATTGAGGGTTATCCAGGGTTACTACCTCCAGCTACCATTGTGTGTATACTGAATGGGACCCTTCAGGACTCTCAGGGCACAGAACTGAAAAAGCCTGACCAGTTGCTTGGGTTGAGATACTGTCAGCACCAAGAGAATTAAAGCAAATACTGAACTGATCACCACAGCCATGGCTGAAATCAGAAGTGAAGCCAAGGGAAAAGGAGATTGGGTAGCTGATAAAACACAGAAGCCATTTTGGGTTAGGCATAATGGAAATATATTTATAATTGATCTACCTGTGTTTGAATCTGGACTCACTCACTTGCTGTGTGGGTCATTTTTTACCAGTTTCTCAATGTTTTAATTTCCCTGTGTCTCTCTTTTTGTTTCTCCATGTATTCATTATACAATGGAAGTGATATGTGCTTCATAGCAAGGATTTAATAATTAGCGCTATTATAGGAAAAGTGTTTGGTCCATATTACCTGGAAGACAGTAAGTTATATAGAAGAAGAGGAGGCTTGCAATCTCATCACATAACTTTAAAAACACTTTGATAAAAATTATTTCTGTTGAACTGTATAGCAATCCTTGAGTTAATTAGGGCAAGAATTATATTTATTTCATAAGTAAGGCCTTGAGACACGGAAATATTATGTTTTAATAAAAATCTCTTACCTGGTAAGGAACAGTGCCAGTTTTCTGTCTCCTTTTCTCAATGCTTAATCTCTTTCCTTCATTTTTAGCAAATATTAAATTAAGTTGGTCTGCAATTTGCACATACTTACCTACAAATACAAGTAATGGATCCCAGGCCTAATTGCAGTGAACTAATAACTGTTTACTTACTGAACTTGGTGAGTAGCTCATTCCCTATCATTGATTTTACTGTTGAAAATTGGGCAAGGACTTGCCAAGTCATTTTCCCATGTCAGAGTTCACTATAGAAGGGCCCGAGTAATTATCTCCACTGACTTCTAGTTCTTAATTAAATTAGTGATTTCTGTTGTCTTCCTTAAAGTTCTTAGGAAGCTATTTACTTGTCCAATAATTCCGATTAAGCATGCACATTTGATGTTATTTTTTAAAAAGAACCTAAGTAACTCTTAAAAAGCACACAAAGGAGTTTATAATTCAAAGAGCCAGAACCAGAGTTATATGAGCTGTATTAATCCAAAATTCATCATTTAACATAAATGTCGTTAGTGACAATAATTTAACAAAGGTTATTATTGTTATTTATTTATTTAATAAAAACTATATTGCAGTTTTACACAACATCTTAAAACCTATCACTATGGCTGGGCGTGGTGGCTCACAACTGTAATCTCAGCACTTTGGGAGTCTGAGACGGACGGATCACGAGGTCAGGAGATCGAGACCATCTTGGCTAACGTGGTGAAACCCCGTCTCTACTAAAAATACGAAAAATTAGCCGGGTGTGGTGGCGGGCGCCTGTAGTCCCAGCTACTCGGGAGGCTGAGGCAGGAGAATGGCGTGAACCCAGGAGGTGGAGTTTGCAGTGAGCCGAGGTTGCGCCACTGCACTCCCGCCTGGGCGACAGAGCGAGACTCCATCTCAAAAAACAAACAAACAAACAAAAACCTATCACTATATGTTCTCTTTTCAATATTGGTATAATATTTATTATGTGCCTAGCATTTCCGTAAGCCTCTTACATATACTAACCCCATTTAATCTTCACAGTAGCCTAATGAAGTAGGAACAATTATTATCTCCATTTTATAGAGGAAAACACTGAAGCACACAGAGGTTAAGTCACTTGCTCAAGGTCCCATCACTAGCAAGTGGCAAAACCTAGTTGCAAACCCTTGTGGAGGGGTCTCAACATCTATACCCTTAAATCACCTTGCCTATTTCCTGTGGTTCATGTGGTTCCTAAAAATATATTAGATTCTAGTGATTTTAGAAAACACAGATGAGTTTTATTAGAGCCAGGATTTTTGTTTTTTCAATTCCCCCAAGACCTTTTAAAGTAAACACAGAGTAAAACTACCTCGTGAAGAATTTAACAAGATATATGAAATGGACTACCATAGACAAAATGTGCAAAGATGTCTGTGTTTATTCTGTCTACTCAGTTTTCTTGATACAAGTTTTCATATCCCATATTATCTGCGATCTATCTTTAGTTGCTAAAGTCAGAAATCTAAGTTAGTTTAACAAAAAATAAAATTTATTGGTAGTTATAACTGAGCATTCTAAATGTTAGTGCCAGTTTGGGAGTTTACTTATTCAAGATATCTTTAAAAAAAAAAAAATCCCCCTCCATCTCTTGTCTTTGCTTTACTCCTTGTTGGATTCAGGTAGACTGCCTGCATGTGACATCAATGTTGACCCTAAAAATGACAGAATCACATAATCGTTAGGGCTCTCAATCTCTGAAGGAGAGCTTCTTTCATGCAGAGTGTATATTAATTTCCAGAAAAGGACTGCTTGGCTCTGCTTGGGTCATGTGTCTGCTCCTGGAGTAATCATTTATTCCAGAAGCATCTGGTGCTTGATTGGTCAACTTGGGATCAACCCATTATTAGAACCACAGCAAATAGGTAAAGAGCAATTCCCAAGAGGAAAAGAGGATTCAATTCGCAGAAGAGAAAAAGAAATCTATGTCACTGGTAAGTTATTGTTTCTTGGGGTTCTAAAGTGTTCAGGTCTCTTTGAGACTCTTCATGATGAGAACAATGGTAATAGACATTGCTGGGCCATTTTCTATTTCCTCAGAGAGCAAGACAATGAAGATTAATCATAAAGACGTTGCCTATTATTTATCATCTCACTTACAGGAAAACGTACATTTTTTATTATGATGCACCATAAGTTGCTTCTTGTGATTAATAAAAGTTATTCAATTTAAAATGAAAATATTGGCTGGGTGCAGTGCCTCATGCCTGTAATCCCAGCACTTTGGGAGGCTGAGGTGGGAGGATAGCTTGAACTCAGGAGTTAAAAACTAGCCTGGGCAACATGGTGAAATCCTGTCTCTACAGAAAATACAAAAATAATTAGCTGGGTGTGGTGGGGCACACCTGTAGTCCCAACTACCAGGGACAGTGAGGTAGGAGGGTTACCTGAGCCTGGAGAGTTTGAGGCTGCAGTGAACCATGATTGTGCCACTGCACTCCAGCCTGGGGAACAGAGTGACATCCTGTCTCCAAAAAATAAATACATAAATAAAATGAAATTGTTATACTCTAAGCTCTCTGTACTGAATGTAATGCTGTATGATAAAACATGCCTGACAACATGTGAGTTCATCCTTTCTTCTCCAGTCTTATCTTTCACTATTCCTTCAGACTCGTTTTTATTCCAGCCATAGCAAAGTATTGGAAATTCCCAAAATGTGCTGTCTTTTTACATGGTAGTATGCTTTTACATGCATTGTCATTTCCTGGAATGCCAGTACTGGTCTGCCACATACTCTTGGTTCCAAGGAAATCTACCCAGTCCATAGTCCTTATAGCTTTGCACTGACCTAACTCTCATTCCTATCCTTTCCTCCTATAGCATTTTAGGCTAGGAATGATGCATGCCTCAATTAATACAGCAAGCCCTCTGTAAGATAAATAGTATTGTTATCTTTTAATTACATTTGAGGAAACCAAGGCACTAAAACACTGCATAGAACTGGTAAATAATGGAGTCAAGATACACAGCCAGGCAGATGGATTTTCAAACCCATATTCTTAATCACTGTAATATATTGTAATATATTGGCTTTTATGTAAAGGATCTTATTGAATGAATAGATAAGTGATTATTAAGAATCATAACCAATGGGTAAAAACAAGAGTTAAAAAGAAACTAAAACCGATACCAGTTTACTTAAAAACAAGACAGAGAAGTCAACTCTTAGACATTTCATGGGTGTAATGTTCATTGGCCGGAGGCTTTATAAAAATGTGAGGATATTTTTGCAGAACAAGATAACATGTTTCTGAGAGGAATTTTTTGTCTATTAGAACCACAGGATTTAATACACACAGACTTGCATGCGCACGTGCACACACACACACTCCAGTGTGACCTGTTAATTCAATATATACATTTAATATTTATTTTTTTCCTTTTGTCAAGAGTTAAACTTGTTAAAATTGCGGTAACCAACATGCACTTATTTTTCCTTTCACAAAATATCACTAATGTTTGTCCTTTGACACTTCAGGAGTGAAACCTTCTGATAGTGCTGTTGAAACACTGCCTACTTTGGTTTGAAATTCACCTGGGTTTAGTGAGGTATGACACGCAGGTATTGGAAAACTGTCAGTATGAAGTTTCTTTTGCCTGGTTAGCATTGGTTTCCAAAGCAAACACTTCAATTAGGTTAGATTATAATAAGATGCCAGGGAATGCAAATAAATGAGAGATGATGGGTTCGTGCAAAAACAAACGAACAAAAAGAAACGTTAAAAGCAATATGTAGCCTCTGTAGAAGGAGAATTCTGTCCAAAAGTTAATAAACTTTAGACCTTAAATAACAGAATAGACAGCATGTTCCATATCCAAGGGAACCTTCCCCTATTCTAATTTAACAACTATATTAAATCCAAATTTAATCTCATTTAAAAGATCATTATTCATCTTAATTTGTTGGCTTCTCTCTAGCTGAAGCTAAATGTTCCTATTTTTATCTGAACTCTGCCAATTACCTGATAAATCTTTCACTGTCATTTAGAATATATTATTCACTACCAGGAACTTCCTTGCCTTTCCTTTATTCTTTAGATTAAACTGCTATTTTGGATTCTTCATATTGTATATTTTGAGATAAATTGCAAATAAGTAGTCACAGAAAAAATTATTTTAACTTAAAATTAAATGCTTTTTTTCATTATCTTCATCAAATACTTAACATCAGGTGTTTAGACTCATGCTTCTATAACCTTAACTTGTTTAAACCCTTCAACATTTACAGTCTATTCAATGTGTTCATTTCATGTAAGATATGCAGAAATAAGACAGACCCATGGAGATTTTTCTCTCAACATTCAGGGCCCTTTATATTCTAAGGTCTCCAGTTAATCCCTGATCATTTAGGCTAATTCACTCCTGTTTAAACGATATACTAGTATTGGTTGCCTACAATATACTCACACACATATTCCTACTCTAGTACATTCACACCTCTTTCTCCATAACTTCAGGGGTTTGCGTAGAGGACCATAGCAGCAGGTGATGATCCAAAGGACTCCCACTGTCTTTTGGAAGACTTGATTTCTAATGTGTATTGACACCTGATGGTTTTCCTAAAGCCCTTCTCCAACTTGAGCTCATATCAATACCCCCTGACTGAGGTCTTACCATTTGGTGGCTCACCCCAACCCAGCAAACCTTGCACCTAGAACCCAAGAGCAAGAAAGAATATCACTAATCTTGAATGGGATTTTTAATGCTGGGATTTAATTCTGAAACAATTCTTTAGATCTGAACTATTAATATTATTGCTTATGCCTCTACTGAACTCCAGACCAAGCTCTTGTAAGCTTCTGTCTGTCACAACTCTGCCCACTACATTTCTTTCCTGGCTTCGATCTACTGGACTGTTCCTAAACCTTGCCTTAGTCCATATCATTATACCCATCTTCACAGTGAGATCTGTGGCCCTGGTTCTATGATCTATACCTGAATAAGACACTGGACTGCACGTACCAGAGAACTGACAAGGTGGGAGAGTTGCTTTTTTCCGTTCACAACAGAAAAAAGATTTCCAGTATATGGGTTCACATTAGTGTATCCTTTGTGTCCAAATTAAAACTTGACCTGGAAGTGCCCTGCCTCTTGAATAACAACACGCGTACATATGCCTATACTGAGCTCCAACTCTGTGCCGTGTACTGCATGAGGGACTTGGCCTATAGATTTCTAGTTGATCCTAGTTATGACCATTATCATCATTATTTATGAGTCCTTTGCACTGTAGTAGATGTTTCTTACACTTAATTTTAATTCATACCCAGTGCAAAGTCATAGTAAGGCAATATTGTCCATATTGTAGAGACAAGAAAACAGGTTCTGAAATGTTAAAAATTAATAGCAGCAGAACAGGAATTTCAACTGACAATATTAATGCTCTGGCATTCTAGGAAAAATCACAAACATAAGGAAACAAAAAATAGAAATTTAAATAGCAATACATATCTCTACATTGTTTATAGGTAAAAAGATTTATTGCCCTATTGGACACACAAGTAAACAATAGCATCCCAAATCTGAAAGTAATGCAATAATCAGCCTGATTCTCACTACATGCAATGTACCAGCCTTTTAAACACACTGTCCCCTCACTTTAGGCCCAAAATGTCCTCTTCTCTTTCTTTCTCTCTTTCTCTTTCTTCGTAGACAAGCATGGGTATGGGCAGAAATTGTGGTGACAAAATCAGGCACAGTATATAAGCAATACTTATCATGCTGTGGCTCATATCATTATTGACCAATTTTTTTTCATTATTTCAGACAAGTGAGTCTTTACCTGAGCTCTTAGTGAGAGCTGCTTTGCAACAAAAATTGCAATAGTCTGTTGAATTGCTATTGGGATGCACTAGATTGTGGCTAATCTACTATCTTTGAGACTGTGGATAATGGAGTTTCCCTATGCTCGTAAGGTTAATATTATTTACAGTAAGATGATTTCCCTAGAGATGCTATTTTACTGTGGAATACCTTAGATTCATAGTACAGTTTCAGCTAAGGTTCTGGACTTATTATACCAATGCCATCTAATAAATTCATGTATCAAAACACAGATTCAGAAATTAATGGATGCATGAACCTGAAGATTCCATTTCCAAAACCAACTTATCTTTTACTGTGGTGCAGAAAAAAAATATTACTCCAATTGAGAGCTTAGTTCAATTTACTACTCAAATATTAAATTTTAAAGATTATTGGCACTTTAAAATGAACTCTTTTTGAAGTAGTTTTTTTTAAAGAAAGAACAGATTGCCAAGAAAAACTAGTAAATTAGGAAAATGTAAGTAAAATTGCCATTTCCTGTTTGAGGGAAAAAAATGGCAAGGAGCTAATCCACTTCTTTCCTTGTGAGTGAAGGAAAACATCTTCCATGATTTGCAATTGCACTGATTCAGGGTTTGCATCTTCCAAAGGACACTAATTGTACTTTTTCTTTAGTTCTGCTCTTGGGACAATAGGGCAGATTAGATCTCAGAGCAAGAACTGGGAGAGAAAGATGCTGATTTGTAGCTGTGCCTTCTTTCCTGACAGTTGTAATTTCCTTTATTTTCACTTAACATCTTTTATTTTCTTCCTACTTTTTCTTTTATTCTGATATGTGGTTTTGTGGACTGAATGCTTGTGTATCCCCAACCCCCAATTAATATGTTGAAGCCCTCACCCACAGTGCGATGATATTTGGGGACAGAACTTTTAGTAGGTGATTAAGGTTAAATAAGGTCATAAGCAGGGGGGAAGGGTATATCCTAATCCAGCAGGACTTTTGGATTTATAAGAAGAGGAAGAGAGAAAGATCTCTTTATTCTTCATGTGCGTCTACTGATCTCTTTATTCTTCATGTTCACAAAAGGCCATGTGAGGACACAGTGAGAAGATGGACATCTGCAAGCCGGGAAGAGAGGCCTCACCAGAAACAGAGTATGCTGGCACTGGAATCTTGGACTTGCCAGTCTCCAAAACAATGAGAAATAAATTTCTGTTGTTTAAGCCACCCAGTCTGTGGTACTTTGTTATACTGTCTCGAGCAGACTAAGACATGTGGTTTGTATATTTAGTGTTTGAGGGGCACACTGGATAATGCCGAAGAATGTGGGCTTGAGAAATGACTTGGATGTGTATCATGGCTTTGCCAGTTGGTAAGTTTGTGACCGTGGGCAAGTAATGTAACATTGTCTTTGTCTAAATGTTCTCATCTGTAAAGTAGATTAAAAGCAGCTACTTCATGTCATTGTTTTAAGAACAAAGTAAGTTAATACAGTGGCCTAAACCTGGGACATGAACATTTTTAAAGTTGTGGACTGTTTGAAGGAAATCCGTTTTCTGAACCTGAACTCTGCGTGTACTGTGCCTGAGAACTTGAGGCTGGAGGAGGGGCCATGCCAGAGTGTCATGCCTGTTTTCCTCTCTTTTCACAGCCTGTCTTTTCCACACTCCAATATAAGGCACACCTCTTACCCATCCAGAATCTTACTGTGCTGTTTTCACTAAATGCATAAATGTTCCTATGCCAAACAAAGGAAATATATGAAATGGTGTTGTTAGTGTTGAAATAATGAATGATGGTAATAATTTAAAATATTTTTGCAAGTTTGGTGATTTCCAATATTTTGCTTTCAACAAAATTGAAGGAGGACCTAATTGAATTTTCAGGTGAAAGTATTAAGAATAATTAGGGATGGTTAGACCAAGAAATCTTTTATTCCTATCTACTTCTGTATGTGAACACAATTCTTAGCTTGTCATGTCCGTGTCACAATTTTTAAAAATTATTTTTGAATTTATGTATATATATTTTTAACTTAGGGTGGTGGGTCTCAAATTCCTTTATGACCTAGCGTCAGAAGGCAGAATGCATCAGTCTGGCTGTAGTCACAAGCCGGCCCACATTCAAGGGGAAGACATACAGATGCTACCTTTTGATGGGGAGCTATCAATGTTACATCATGAGAGGACATGACGGGCAGGTTATATTATTGCAGCCATCTTTGAAAAATACAAATTACCACATATTAAGTGGGGGAAAATTCTGCAACTTCAAAACTGCAAGGAATTTTTTGTCTGTATAAGTGGAGAAACTTGAATTTACCTTTGAGATCAGTTATATTCTTTGTTTTAGGGGAGAAATATAAACATTTTAATAGGGCTTTTCCTAAGGTAAGCTAATATCCCATTCTGGAACAGAAATATACCATAATAAAAAGTGGAATTATTCCACATTATAAATAAATGTTTTTCTTACTTAGCAATGAAGCCACCTCTCTGAAATTTGTTTTCTTTCAGAATAATAAAAAAGCTCCCCATTTTATCTCCTTCTAGAGTCCTTGGGGAGTCCTGGTTCTGCCTCCTAGTCCAGACAATTATGATGAAGGATACTCCTGTGTGTGGACAAGTTAAATCTAATGTGGCAAGGGTTTGGAGACTAGGGGCAGAGATACCCTCAAGGAGTTCCATTGGAATGCTTTGACCCAGAGGGTGCTGGGAGTATGTGATGTCTGGTTTTGAGTTTTTCTCTTCTTTTTGATACGGTAATTCTATATTGTAATATCCCAAAGGTTTAAGTAAAATTTAGCTTTACGTTACATTACATTTTGGGGTTCCTTGTTCTTTGTGGAATTAAGGAAGAAGCTTGTATTAGGATGACCAACTTCTCCTGGTTTGCCTGGGATTTCCCACTTTTGAACTGAAAAATATAATATTTCAGGAAATCACTCAGATCTGGACAAATCAAAATGGTAGGCTACCATGGCTGGAGTCTACACTTAGGATTAACTTGTTGGGAGAGAAGGGTAACAACCTGGACACGGCTAGTTTCAGGTCAGTTAGTAGCAAGCTTCAGACGATGTGTGCTGTGTCTTTCTTACTGGAATTCGCAGCTCAGATATTAAGCAAATGTTAAGAAAAAGTATCAAAACCTTGGAAACAGGCAAATAAGATTATCGGGTGTTCTTTCAGTTTCGTGCTGGGTACTGTCCAGTAGAGGCTACATGTCATTATCTGATTCTCCAGTGGTTAGTACTTTTCTTTGACTTTCTGTTTAGAAATGAACAGAATTTTTTTGTCTCTGTAAAGGTAGACAGTAACTTATGAAAACTGACACAAATGATTCTTTTCTGATAGTAATAGAAATGAATTTTATTCAAGAGATGCAAGTGATTTCCTGTAAAAAAAGATGACTCCTGAAAGTTACAGTTTTATTGTCTGATAAGATATTAACCAATTAATATTAGCATTAGCCAATTTAAATTAGAATTCTTACTCAACTCTTCTGTCTTTAAGCCACTGTAAATACTTTGCTTTCCCCAATTACTTTTGAGCCAGCCTCATGATCTTGCTGATACCCTCATTAATGTGATAAATAAATATTTGACCCTACTGATTTTTTGTATGGGTGGTGATTGTATCATTTTAAAAAATCATAGATTCGCACTAGGGATTTATAAAATGCATTAATATCCTTCAGAAACATCCAAGAAATTCATGGAGAAAATGAAACTGGTGAAGCTCTGGGTTTCCTCCATCCAAGCAGGATGGAGACTTGGATTACTTATACTGAAGACTAGTGATGTACATAGCCTTTATATAATGGACCACTACGCGGTAGGGAGTGGGGAGGGCATATTAGATTTAAACTTTGTAGTAAAAGAAGCATCTAAATCAATGATTTCTGCACAGTGGAGGATGTTTTTCAGATCGTATCCAATAAAAAGTTGTAGTCCTAAGAAACAAGGCTAGAAAACTCTTCCACTGCAATTAGAGAACACTTTACAGAATATACCTAGAAGAAGATGACTTTCATAATATCTAGTTTTTTAAAGGTTTGAGACAGGTATGTTTATAGAGCTAGAGGTATTGAAATACACTTGATAATGCCCTGGTTCTTAAAATGTGAGTTTATAAAAAATTATAGATAAAGAACATGGAAATTCTAAACTCTTGGTCAAACTGTATATAAATGACTTTTTTAGATGACAAAAAGTGTATAACAGCAATTTTATACCATTCAGTTGTGTACACTTGTCTTAAGACTTTTATTATTTAAATAAGAAAGAATTGGAATTCATTATCAGAACCATACTATTTATGTTTGAAGTTTGTTGAATATATAGAATTATCTATACTTGGATGACATTTTTGCAATAGCTAATAAATATTGGTATATTTTCCTCCTTTTCTTATTCCTTTCTTTTTCCCATAAAAGGAAAAAGCTTGCTCTTTGCTCATTACCACAGAGGAAATTTATGAAGAGGTTAATTCGCTGACAGAATAAATTGAGTTTTCCTAGCTTTAGTTTCAAAAGGCCTAAAAGCCTCACAATTATCTAAGGTGACTGCATAAACATTAAGAGTTTCTCTGAGGAGAACATTTAGAGAACAATACATGTTCTCTCCCTCCTAGGGTTGGAGAAGGGAAAATAAATGTGATGAAGAGATTTGGATATTCCTAGAGGGAGATCTGACTATACAATATAGTTACCTTCATAGAGTATGTATGAAATCTTAGTAAGATAACTATATCACCCTATATGTTTTCTTGCCCACGTCAATCCTCTTACTGGTTGCTCACTATAGCTAGAACAATGCAAGAGAAATACATATGTTGTGTGATTGTGTCATCAGTCACTGATGAATTTCCATTGCTCTGCAGATTAAACCCTCTAATGTTTACATGACCACTGTAACATTGGTCATGCGCATTTGACTCTAACTGTGTTGGCCTCCTCAATTCCTTGAAGGTGCAATGTTCTTTTCTGCCATATAAGCTGTTCCCTCTGTTCTTCTTATACCTAATCCTTGGCTTAGAAAATTCTTAATCATTCTTTGGATCTTAGCTTAAATGATTTCTGAGGGAATCCTTTTTAATCCTCTAGCTTAAGGCAGATCTTTTTGTATATTCTCATTGCATTCTGTATTTCTCTTTAGCACATTTATAGTTGCAATTAAATAATCTTTGGATTTTGTAAATGTTATTTTATATATATGTATATATTTCCACTCAGTTCCTGCATTTGTGTCAATACCTTTTCAGTATTTCTCTCTTCCTTGATCTTCCAAAGATCTTTCTCTATTCATGACTCATCCCTAAATTCTGCAAAAAGGAGATCTTTTCCCATGAACTGCATTTCATTTTGCTTTAGAACTTATTTTACAGATATGCTGTGCACAGTTAAAAAGTTACAGGCAGGGCACAGTGGCTCACACCTGTAATCCCAGCACTTTGGGAGGCCAAAGTGTGCGGATCACGAGGTCAGGAGTTTGAGACCAGCCTGATCAACATGGTGAAACCCCATCTCTACTAAAAATACAAAAATTAGCTGGGCGTGGTGGTGCCTGTAATCCCAGCTACTCAGGGGCTGAGGCAGGAGAATCGCTTGAACCCGGGAGGCAGAGGTTGCAACGAGCTGAGATCGGGCCACTGCACTCCAGCCTGGGTGACAGAGTGAGACTGTCTCAAAAAAAAAAAAGTTACCACAATATAAACAAAGATACATTGTTGTATACTGTTCATAATCAATAACAATAGTTCACCTCTCATAGAGTACTGGAAACAAGATTGGAAATGTTAAATAACTTTGTGATTAAAAACAATTGAAAATATTTTCCAGAAAGAAAACATAAGTAACAAAAGTAACAGAAGAGGAAATCTATTTAAAATGTCGAAATCCATTTCTTTTAGACTTAGTCTAAGAATAAAAGTATATGCCCTCTAGATGGCAGCAAATTAAATCTTTTTTTTTTTTTTTTTGAGACCGAGTCTCGCTCTGTCACCCAGGCTGGAGTGCAGTGGCGCGATCTTGTCTCACTGCAAGCTCTGCCCTCCAGGTTCATGCTATTCTCCTGCCTCAGCCTCCTGAGTAGCTGGGACTACAGGAGCCCGCCACCACGTCCAGCTAATTTTTTTTGTATTTTTAGTAGAGATGGGGTTTCACTGTGTTAGCCAGGATGGTCTCGATCTCCTGACCTCGTGATCCACCCACCTCGGCCTCCCAAAGTGCTGGGATTACAGGTGTGAGCCACCGTGCCTGGCTGCAAATGAAATCTTTTAAAACATTAGTACCTCTGATGAAGTAGAGGAAAAGAGGAATCCCTACTGGCAGCTAATTTGTAAGGGAAGGCTAAGGATATCGACAGAAACCACAGCTTGCAAAATGCACTAGCAAATCAGATAAACTTACGCAAACAAATCATGACTACAGATCACATTGATCTCTTAAAGTCAATCTATTTTAACATCTATTCCTTAGGACCCATATGTCTGTAGATCTTGCACCCTGATACGTGCAAACTGATCCAACAATAACTCCCCACATTCTTAACGTATTTTGAAAATTCAATCACTGACTGTGCCAAAACCTGCGTAGTTCACAAGTTCTGACCATTCCCTGACATCACCACCCTGTGACTAACTCTAGCACCCAAAACCCTTTAAGTATACTTCCCTGATTCCCTTTGCTGTCCGTTCTCCCTTACTGCTATGAAGGTGTTAGCAGTGGTGTTGACTGATGAGCTTTATTTAATAAATTTATTATTTGGCTGATAAGCTTTTCAACACATCAATGAGACATGTTATTTTCAAAACTTGTTAAGGTATTATCTTCAAAATTACCTATATATCAAAATAGATTTATTTCAGGTACCATAAACCAAATGTTAACAGTGCAAAAAGCAAACCATTAAATATACATACCGACAAAGACTCTTTGATCAAACTTTAAATAGACTCTATTCAGCCCTCTTTTTGTATAGGCCTCATCCTTGGGCTCTGTCTTCAGCCTGTCTAAATCAGACTTAGCAAAGAATCCTGCTAAGTCATCAGACCCTCAATGTCTGATCAACCATCATATCTGATCAAGTTCCTCATCCCACAGCCTTGATATCTAAGTCCTTGGCCTGCCTTTAGCAAGAATCCTGTTTAGTTAGTTTAGCAAGAATCTCCCTACCTTTGATATCTCCTGTTAATAATTTTCCATCCACTGACACCCTCAGTCTGCTCTTTAGTTTATAAATACTTTCTTGTTTTTGTTGTATTCATGAGCTGAGCACAGTTTCTCTCCCACATTACAATAGTCGTCAGTAAACTCTTCCTTACTGTTGTAACAAGTGTCAGAAGAATTTCTTTTCAAAAATACTTATTTTTTAATGCTTTATTTGTTTTAAAAACTTTAGCATGCCACTTAGCAATTATTAGAAATGACTTCAAATCACTTTTTTTGAAAAAAATGTAACTGTAACAGAAATACACTTTTAAAGGTCCTCTTCATCATCAGTCTTCTCATTCACCTGTTTATTACTTCACTTATTCCTCTTAAATGATCTAATATCTTCAACTTCAATCCACTTTACATTTTACACACTGAATTTCTGAATTTCTATCTAATGAGTAAAAATAGTTTTGTATTAGTCAATTTTCATGCTGCCGATAAAGACATACCCGAGACTGGGAAGAAAAATAGTTTTAATGGACTTACAGTTCCACGTATCTGGAGAGGCCTCACAATCATGGTGGAAGGCAAAAGGCACATTTTACATAGTGGGAGCAAGACAGAATGAGAGAGAAGTGAAAGCGGAAACCCTTTATAAAACCATCGGATCTCATGAGACTTACTCACTACCACAGGAACAGTATGGGGAAAACTGCTCCCATGATTCAATTATCTCCCACCGGGTCCCTCCCACAACACGTGGGAATTCAAGATGAGATTTGGGTGGGGACAGAACCAAACCATATCATTCCACCCCTCGCCCCAACCAAATCTCATGTCCTTACATTTCAAAACCAATCATGCCTTCCCAACAATACCTCAAAGTCTTAATTCATTTCAGCATTAACTCAAAAGTCCACAGTCCAAAGTCTCATCTGAGACAAGGGAAGTCCCTTCCACCTATAAGTCTGTAAAATCAAAAGCAAGTTAGTTACTTCCTAGATACAATGGGGGTACAGGCATTAGGTAAATAAAGTCATTCCAAATGGAAGAAATTGGCCAAAATAAAGAGGCCACAGGCCCCATGAAAGTCTGAAATCCAGTGGGGCCGTCAAATCTTAAAGCTCCAAAATGATCTTCTTTGACTCCATGTCTCACATCCAGGTCATGCTGATGCAAGAGGGGGGCTCCCACAGCTTTGGGCAACTCTGCTCCTGTGGCTTTGCAGGGTATAGCCCCCCTCTCGGCTGCTTCCATGAGCTGGCATTGAGTGTCTGTGACTTTTCCAGGCACATGGTGCATGCTTTTGATAGATCTACCGTTCTGGGGGCTGGAGGACCATGGCCCTCTTCTTACAGGTCCATTCGGCAGTGCCCCAGTAGGGACTCTGTGTTGGAACTCCTAACCCACATTTTCCTTCCTCACTGCCCTAGCAGAGGTTCTCCATGAGGCACTGCCTGCTGCAGCAAACTTTGCCTGGGCATCCAGGCATTTCCATGCATCCTCTGAAATCTAAGCAGAGGTTCCCAAACCTCAGTTCTTGACTTCTGTGCACCTGTAGGCTTAACACTACATGGAAGTTTCCAAGGCTTGGGGCTCCCACCCTCTGAAGCAACAGCTTGAGCTGTACCTTGGCCACTTTTAATCATGGCTGGAGCAGCTGGGACATAGAGCACCAAGTGTCCAGACTGCACACAGCATGGGGACCCTGGGCCTGGCCCACAAAGCCATTTCTTCCTCCTAAACCTCTGGGCTTGTGATGGGAGGGGCTGCCACAAAGGTCTCTGACATTCCCTAGAGATATTCTCCCCATTGTCTTGGTGATTAATATTTGGCTCCTCGTTACTTTTGCAAATTTCTGCAGCTGGCTTGAATTTCTCCTCAGAAAATGGGAGTTTCTTTTCTATCACATTGTCAGGCTGCAGATTTTCCAAACTTTTATGCTCTGTTTCCCTTTTAAAACTGTATGCCTTTAACAGCACCCAAGTCACATCTTGAATGCTTTGCTGCTTAGAAATTTCTTCTGCTAGATACTCTAAATCATCTCTCTTAAGTTGAAAGTTCCACAAACCTCTAGGGCAGGGGCAAAATGTCACTAGTCTCTTTGCTAAAACATAACAAGAGTCACCTTTGCTCTGGTCCTCAACAAGTGGAGAGCACCTCAGCCTGGATGTCATTGTCCATATCATTATCAGAATTTTTGTCAAAGCCATTCAACAAGTCTCTAGGGAGTTCCAAGCTTTCCCACATTTTCCTGTCTTCTTCTGAGCCCTCCAAACTGTTCCAACCTCTTCCTGTTACCCAGTTCCAAAGTTGCTTCCACATTTTCAGGTACCTTTTCATCAGTGCCCCGCTCTACTGGTACCAACTTACTGTATTAGTTTGTTTTCACACTGGTGATAAAGACATACTGAGAATGGGTAATTTAGAAAAGAAAGAGGTTTAATGGACTTACAGTTCCATGTGGCTGGGGAGGCCTCACAATCATGGTGGAACGTGAAAGGCACTTCTTACAGGGTGGTGGCAAGAGAGAATGAGAGAAGCAAAAGCAGAAACCCCTTATAAAACCATTAGATCTTGTGAGACTTATTCACTACTATGAGAACAGTAAGGGGGAAACTACCCCACTGGGTCCCTTCCATGACATATGGGAATTCAAGATGAGATTTGGGTGGGGACACAGCCAAACCATATCATGTTTATTTCAATGTTTACACATTTCTTAATTGTAAGATTCCAGGTCTCCCAGCTTCTTCTGAGTGCCCTCTGTTTCCATAAATTCTCAGGTAGGGAACAATTTCGGGGGATCTAAATATTATTCCACTTTTGATTCTAGCTCTCTCCCCATCAGGGTAATTTGTTGTCCCTGAAGCTACTACATGAAGCTTTACAACTTACTGTCACAGCACTTGATTTTCTTTCTAAGTGTCTTAAAGATTACCTCTAATGGGCCAGGTGTGGTGGCTCACACCTGTAATCCCAGCACTTTGGGAGGCCAAGGCAGACAGATCACAAGTTCAGGAGATTGAGGCCATCCTGGCTAACATTGTGAAACCCTGTCTCTACTAAAAATACAAAAAAAAAAAAAAAAAAAAAAGCCAGGTGTGGTGGCATGCACCTGTAGTCCCAGCTACTCAGGAGGCTGAGGTAAGAGAATCACTTGAACCCAGGAGACAGAGGTTGCAGTGAGCTGAGATTGGGCCATTGCACTCCAGCCTGTGTGACAGAGTGAGACTCTATCTCAAAAAAAAAGAAAAGACAAGAAAAGAAAAATACCTCTAATGTACCTCACAACAAACATCAACTTAGGCTGCTATGCCTCCTGCAAACATTATTACTTATCTGAATTCTACCAGTTCATGACAGATAATCTGAAGTGTTGCCATCTCTCTATAGCCTTTTGTGAAAACATTTGCTGATAGGTTTTCCCCCTCAACTGGTAAATCTGTACCCACCAATGAGGGTCTGACTTGTAGGGAGGTATATATAACAGTAGTTACATTTTAATATGGTGGCTCATTATTCTAATAATTTGAAACATAATTATCTTTGTTTAAGCATATGCCAAAAATGAGCTAGATACTTTTAATATATTGCTTCTAATCTTCACAGTAATTTTTCAAGTGGGATAATTATTATCCTCATTTTACAAATGAAGAATTAAGGGTCAGAATGTTTAAAAGACTACCCCAAATCACATATCAAATAAACAAAGTCTATACTTTATACATTACATATAATGCTTCTTTCTTTCATGTCCCCACCCCTTTCCTCCAGTTGCCTTTGTTTTCTTCTGGACTTAAAAAATTATGTAGCATTTTACTTATCTAGCAGTTAGACTTCTAATCTCAGTAAACTGAAAAGATTCACAGAAAGCAAAAAGTAAAATAAAGTAAAATAAAAAGTCTGTAGTTATCAAGAAAAATAGTACTTATAGCACCCAGATATCTAACATTAGTTTCAACATAGAACCTGTAAATCTTATATTGTGTAGGAAAGATGTAACAAGCGTCACTACAATATTATAGGGGGTAGCATATTAGAAATTGTAGCAAAATGTCACTACTGTCTATCAGGGAGGAAGTAAAAATCATTTACCAGGAAAGCAAAGCAAATGAGGACCATTTACTAAAAGAGAAAACAGTTCTATATCTCTTAATAGTTGAGATCATCTTATATTAAGCCACATTATTATAATTTGCACCATCATGTTGTTTATCTACTTTATAGGCTCATTTGATAAAATGATTATATGAATTATCATCAACATGTTACTTTTTTTAGTTCTTCCTACATGTTTAGAGCTTTTAGCTGAAGTAGATATTACATAGAGAATATAAAACAGCACCTCATAAACATTCATTGTTTAATTTAAGCTGGTTTTTTGAGTATCTTAAGCACTTGGATTGCTGAACTCATCAGGGAATGCTTTAGTTGGTAGCTATATTTCATTGCCTGTATTGAAATTTTATATGATAATTACTTGCTAACTTTTAGGAAACATGTAATTAATATGCGTACATTTTAAGATTCAAAGATAATTTTTTTCAAATTTAATATTTCTGAAATTGGGATCGTTTTATAACTCTGATCCACATCTTCTATAAAAAGATTTTTAAAATCAGTGATCTGTCTTTCAGGAAAATACATACAACCATGTTAATTTCAGTATGATCAGAGCAAAAATTGAAAAACAACCCAATAGCCATCAATATAAAAGAAAGTGGTTAAATAAATTATAGTAAATCCATACCATGAAATTCTATCACGCATGGTACTATCATAAAGGTAGCCAACATGAATTAAGTGTGATGTTTACTAAGGTGAAATGAGCAAGGTAAATGAATATCCACAATTTCTACTTAAATACTTAGACTACAATTTTTGTAGCTGGATGACAGTGTCCTATATTATGTAATAAAAATATGCTGATCAAAGAATGTCAAAGGTATGTTTGTCAGTGTTTCCACTCCACCCTTAGCTTTCAGCAGATCCTGTATGCTTGCACCACAGGTAGGGTTTCCCTCTGCTCTCTTGACTCACTTATATTGGTGGAGTGCTGTTTTTTCACTCATGCAAAACTCCTCATGGAGGCAGAAGCTAGGTTGTCCCTGGTCCAGCCTCAATTTTGGACATGCCCTGAATGCCTGAACCTCAAGTTTGGGCTTTGTCTTGTTTCAGTGGGGTTCTTGGGAAGAAATGAAGTTCCTGCTCCTCTCCTTTTGGCAAACTTTTATTTCTAACCCTCTCTCTGGTGGCAGTCAATCTTAAGGTAGGCCATAGGACAGGATGGTTTGCTGCTCCTCCTTCAGTGGCTTTTTTCTTCTGTAACAGATAACCTTTGTCACAGACTGGAGGGCATGAAAGTTTCCTGCCTTAATCCCAGAGGCAAAACTGCTTTTGCTTTGGATAGCAGAAGAGTCAGTGGAGGTGGGAGGGCAAGTATTCCTTCTTTCTCAGTGAGTCTACCACCACCAAATGCTTTCTCCTCTTAAGCAAAGATCTGGTAAATGGGTGTAGACTCCCCTTGTTTCTTAGGCTTCTAGGGTTTCTAAACTGTTAAGCTTCCCTTGGCCTTTAAGAATTCATTAAAATTTCAAGTGTTTCTATCTTCCTTTATGACTGTTCTTTCTTCCTTTTGTGCTCTTTGAAAAGTAAAATGGTTTATGTGCCCCATCCTTTTGCTGAGGGGCTTGTTGTCCTTTAGAATCAATTTGCCTAGTTGCTTTACAGCAACTATAGCTATAGAAATGTAGCTCTCTGATGAAAAAGAAGTATCTTTTCATATTGTCCAGCTTTGTTGTTGTTGTTAGTATTGGAGTGGGGGTTACATTTTATTTGGCTTTCTATATTCTGGGTAGAAGCAAAATTCCCAGTACCATTCCTTTTTAATGGAGTTGTCTTTTCCTCTCTGCACCAAGCAGTACCTATTCTGGTTTTGAAGCACAAGAATAAGAGCCCACCACCCCCTACTGTCTTTCCTACCTCCTAGGATTCCTATGGTTTTTTTTTTTTTTTTTTTTTTTTTTTTTTTTACATTTATTATCATGAAGCAATGTAGAGTCCAGCTCAGGCTTCAGGTCAGTGGTTCTTAATTCTTCTTTCCCTGGTCTACCAGGCCAGCTCTATTGGAGCAGCACAAAATCTTGTTGAAGAGCTAAATTGTTTTTGGCAACACAATGTCTAATCCATAGGAGAGAAGATAGTGCCGTATCTCCTGGAAAGGGACCCTCCACATATACATGGCCTAAAGAGCTTATATATCAGCCTAAGAAAAGAAAACCAGTAAGAAGTTGCATTTTCATTAAAAAAAAAAAAAAAGCCGCATTTCATATCCTACTACTCTTCGCTTACATTCTTTCTGTTCAATAAAATTTTTATACCTGAAAAAATAATCCTCTGGTTCTCGTGCCCTCATTTAAGGTGGAAAATAATAATCTTTGCTGTTCTTGAGTTGGGATAGAGTTTCTAGGACAATAATTTCTATGTGTAAAACACTTCACTTAAGGACATTCATTCGGACATTGATTTCTGATCTTTGTGCCTCCAAATCTTTTATTGTGGTGAAACTTTTTTTTTTTTTTTAATGTCTTCTCCTCTCTCCTGGTCCTTCAACAATTTTCAGGTTGTTTCTAGTGAGATTTTTCAGTTAGAAAGCCACCACAATAAAGTAAGTCTGGGGAAACTGGGGACAGACAGTTCCACTTTTTTTTTCCCATGCTTCCTAATGAGTATTATTTAATAAATAAGTACTGGCATTCTTTGACTGCCATTAAAATTACTCTGGTGATCCTTGTCTGTATTAGCAGTTATCAAAATCTAGTTTTAGCTTTTTTTTTTTTTTCCTTCCGCACGTGGAAGAAAAGAAGGAAAACAGCCTTGGAAGTTCTCAACTGTCAACCGCCTGCGAGGACGTTTGCCTCCTGCCCTAGGATAAACGTTAGCTCTGCAGGCTTGGGCTGCAGGAGCCGGCTGTGGCCACTGAGTCCTGCGGCGCCCTCGCCAGGCTGGCCTTTGGGTTGGCCCAGGCAGGACGGGCTGCCGAGAGCACTCGGGCCGCGTCGCCAGGAGCCGCCCAGGGTGAGCCATGTTTGAAGGCGTCGCCCGGCACCCTGGGGGACAGGATGAAGCCCCAAAGGGAGCAGAGCCGCGGGAGGCCGCGCGGGCCCGGCCTGCTAAGGAGAGGAGGGTCAGGGGAACCCCAAAGTCCTCGAAGCCCAGGAAAAAATACCGGTATCTGAGACTACTTCCAGAGGCCTTGATAAGGTTCGGCGGTTTCCGAAAAAGGAAAAAAGCCAAGTCCTCCGTTTCCAAGAAGCCGGGAGAGGTGGATGACAGTTCGAAGCAGCCCTGTGGTTTGGGCTGCTTAGTCAGCCCCTGCTGTGAGTGTTGCAATAACATTCGCTGCTTCATGATTTTCTACTGCATCCTGGTCACATGTCAAGGTGAGCCTGACGGACGCGGTTTGTTGTGGCGAGGGCAGCCGGGGCCGCACTGGGGGAGGCGGGACAGGGAGTATGGCAGAGGACGCCCTGGGGTGGCCCAGCCTGAGGCTGCTTTCTGACTTCTCAAGGCGTTGTCGGATCAAAGTTTAGCCACCCAATGGATTTACCTTGCCCGCTGCCTTGACAGAGCAGATTTGTTAATAAAGGGGAATTGCCATGGAGAAAGAGTAAGGCACGCAGAGCCGGCTGTGTGGGAGACCAGAGTTTTATTATTGCTCAAATTAGTCTCTCTAGCATTCTGGGATGGGATCGGATTTTTTAAAGATAATTTGGCGGGCAGGGGGCTCGGGAACTGGGAAGTGCCGATTGGTCAGGTTGGTCAGGGAATCATAGTGTGGTCGAAGTCAGGTTTTCTTGCTGTCTTCTGTTCCTGGGTGGGATGGCAGAACTAGTTGACCCAGATTACTTGTCTGGGTGGTGTCAGCTCATCCATCCAGTGCAGGGTCTGCAAAATATCTCAAGCACCGATCTTGATCTTAGGTTTTACAATAGTGATGTTTTCCCCAGGAGCAATTTGCGGAGGTTCAGACTCTTGGCGCCAGAGGCTGCATGACCCCCAACCTTAATTTCTAATCTTGTAGATAATTTGTTAGTCCTGCAAAGGCAGATTAGTCCCCAGGCAAGAAGGGGATCTTTTCGGAAAAGGGCTATTATCAATTTTGTTTCAGAGTCAAACTGTGAAGTGAATTCCTTCCCAAAGTTAGTTCGGCCTAAGCCCAGGAATGAACAAGGAGTTTAAAGGTTAGAAGCAAGAAGGAGTGGATTAGGTCCGATCTCTTTCACTGTCATAATTTCCTCATAATTTTTGCAAAAGTGGTTTCAAAAACAGGTTAACCGGCTGGCAGGAGCTTGGGTGCCTCACCTCCTCCAGTACCTGATTGGCACAGTCCATCCTACACATTGTGGGTGATGAGGGCCTGGCTTCCAGAGAGCCAGCTGCAGAGAGGGTGTTGTTGAGTCGTTTATCGTTGTTTGGTCACCAACTGAGAAGTTCTGGGTTTAATCACCTGGAGTTTAAAATAAGGTTGAAAACGGTGTCTATGATCATTAAATGGTTTCTCATCCTGCCCACAAATTTGAGACATTCTGGCTCAGCCACTCTCTATTAGATCTTGTTTCCTCATCTACGAATTTATACAAGAGAACCTAAACTTGAGGGTGTTATTTTTGCCCACATATTTTGAAGAAGGTGAATTTGAACACCTTTAGACCTGGCATGCTTCTCTACTTGACCACAGCTCTCACCTCCCCTGTTACATCAAGATTCTTTACTAGCCTCTTTTCAATGATGGCATTGGAATTTGACAAACCCGTTCTCTTTTTTGCTCTAAGATGCTAGGTCTAAATAAGTGCAATCAAAAGGCTGTATGTGGTAAGACCTATATTAGAAAAACAAATAAATAGTCATCGAGTTTGTCTTGAGATTATCAAAGAAGTTTCTTAGAAGAACAAGCATTTGAACTATGCCTTTATAGTTATGTACAGTTTTGAAAGCCAGAATGAAGTTAAAGAGTATTTGTTGAATAGGGAAGCGAGTTAATGAATCAGTGTTTTGTTTTAGAAAAGCTTGTTTCACAATGGTGAATGACAAGTTTAGCCAGATAATGGTTTCATCTAGGCACCATAAGGGGGTAATTATATTTATATTATCCATCATGTCTCCTTAGTGACTGAGGTATAGAAGACACTCAATAAATATGTATTTGATGCATAAATGAATTTTAAAAGGAAGGAAAAGACGGATTATGCCTAGATTATGAAGGCCTTTAAATACCAGACATAATTCTGAAAGGATATAAAAGGTATTTACTTCCCACTATGTTGGGTCATGAGTAAGGTGCTTTGCAAGTATTATCTAATTTAGTGTAATCCCCTTATTAGGTGGGTAATGAGGAGCCATTGAAGGTTTCTGAACAAGTGATTGACAGTATATGGTTTTTAGCTCTGTAACTTAACTGACTTCATACAGGTAGTTAGCTCAGTTTGGGTATAATATTGAGTCTTCCATTCATAAAAATGGTATATCTCTTCATTTTTCTATTTGTCAATTGATCTATTTGTTATTTTTAGTTACATTGTAAACAATTTTAAAATCATTTCAAACATAAAGAAGGGATGCAAAGGCAGTACCAACAATTCCTGCTTCCCTGTGAGTCAACCAGATTCTTCATCTGTTATCATTTTACCACATTTGTTCCTTCATCTTCTCTTTCCCTATACATGCCCAATTTTTCAGACATGGTGCAAAGTGAGACACTCTCTTACATAACCATCATACACTCCTCACAGGCAGGAATATCAGTACGATACTACCATCCAATTATGAACTGGTGGTCCCATCCAGATGTTGCCAGCTGTCTCAATATTGTCTCCTTTTCATTTTGAGGCCAAAATTCTATACAGGAACATATATTGCAGTAAGTTGTCATATTTTACAAGTCTTCTTTAATCTGGAACACTTCCTCATATTTTTTTCTTGTTATGTCCTTGAAAGTCTTACAGAGTATGGTTTTTTTTGTAGTGCAGGATGAGCTTCAATCTGGGTCTGTTTGATGTTTCCTTATGATCAGACTCAGGCCTTTTTTCCCTCCCTTCCTCTCTTCTCCCTCTCCCTCCATTCTTCCTTCTGATTTATTTAGATATAATTTATGTACAATAAAATTCACTTTTAAAGTATGTTATTCAATGAGTTTTAGTAAATATGTACAGACATGAAACCACCAGTGCAATCAATTTTATTTTTTATTATTTATTTATTTATTTAATTTTCAGACTGCCTCTGCTGAGTCTTGCTCTTGTCGCCCAGGCTGTAGTGCAATGATGTGATCTCGGCTCACTGCAACCTTTGCCTCCCTGGTACAAGTGATTCTCCTGCCTCCGCCTCCCAAGTAGTTGGGATTACAGGCGCCTGCCACAATGCCCAGCTAATTTTTTTGTATTTTTAGTAGAGACGGAGTTTCACCATGTTGGCCAGGCTAGTCTCAAATTCCTGATTTCAGGTGATCTGCCCACCTTGGCCTCCCAAAGTGCTGGGATTACAGGCATAAGCCACTGTTCCCAGCCAATGCAATCAATTTTAGAAACTTTCCGTTACACTAAAAGTTTCTTCATGCCCCTTTGCAATCACTTCCTGCTCCTACCTCCTACCTTAGGTGACTTTGACCTGCTTTCTGTCATTAGAGTCTTGCATTTCCTAGAATTTAATATACATGGAATCATACAGTTTCTAGTTTTTTGGTTTCTGGCTTCCTTTAACAGCTTGATGGTTTTGAGATTCATGTTATTGTGTGTATTAACAGTTTGGTTTTTTTATTGTGAATAGTATCATTGAATGGAATTTTATCCACTATATCAACTCAGTAGTTGATGGACATTTGGGTTATTTCTATATTTTTTTGACCTCTATAAATAATGCTGTTAAGAGGAATTGCATATACATATTTGTGTGGACATATGTTTTTGTTTCTGTTGGATAGATAACTAGGAATATAATTGCTAGGCTGTATAAGTATTTAAGTGTACCTGCTAGAAACTGCCAAATTACAAAGTGGCTGTACCATTTGCGATCCTGCCAGTCAGCAATATATGAGTTCCAGTTCCACATTCTTATTAATAGTTGCTGTTGTCGTTCTTAAAATTTTAGCTATTCCAGTGATTGTATAATGGGATCTCATTGTGATTTTAATTTGCATTTCCCCAATGACCAATTGTCTCAAACATCTGTTTGTATGCTTTTTATCCATTTGTATGTCTTTGTTTGTGAAGTGCCCTATAATAAATTGGGTTGTTTCTCTTATTACTAAGTGTTCTTTATATAATCTGGATGCAAGCCTTTTGTTGAACAAATATTTACGAATATTTTCTCCCAATCCATGGCTTGCTTTTTAATATTTTTCTGTGTCTTTTTGATGAAAAAAGCATTCAACTTCAACTTTGATGAAGTATAATTTATTAATGTTTTAAATGATTCATTCTTTTTGGCTTCTATCATAGAGACTATTGCCTAACTCAATGTCATGAAGGTTTTCTACTTTGCTTTTTTTCTAGAAGTGTTATGGTTTAGCACTCATGTTTAGGTCTCTGATCCATTTTGAATGAATTTTTTTAGTGTATGGAAAGGATCAAGTTTTAAATTTTTTTCATACAGAAAAAATGCTTTATTCCAGTATAGTTTATTGAAAACAGTGCCCTTTAATCCATTAAATTATCTTGATACTTTTGTGGAAGTTCTGATCTCTTTCTGAGTCTCTTTTGAGCCTTTCTATTCAGTTCTATTTTCCTAATACATCTGTACTTATGCAAATATTATATTGCATTGGTTACTGTAGCTTTATTATATGCATTAAAATCAGATATCCTTTTGACTTCATTCTTTTTAAAAGTTGTTTTGGCTATTCTAGATCTTTGTTTTTCCATATAAATTTTAGAATAAACTAGTCAATTTATATAAAAAAGTTACTAAGATTTTGTTGAGTCTATAAATTTGGAGAAAATTGACCTCAACGATATTAAGTGTCCTCATGATGGAACATGCTGGATATATCATCTTCATTTACATCTTCTATCCTGCATCTTTGTTCAAGTAACCTATTAAGTTACAGAAGTCAATTTTTTGCAGACTCCTTAGGATTTTTTAGTATACATGATTATATCATCTGTGAATAAGGACAGTTTTACTTCTTCCCAATCTGGATGCTTTTTGTTACGGTTTGTTACTTTATTCTACTGGCTAGGCTGCCTGGTACAATGGTCAATAGAAATTAGGAAAAGCAATGTTCATTGATATTTTTCTGATTTTTAGATAGAAAAAAATTCAGCCTTTCACAGTTAAATATGTTAACTGTAGGTTTTATTTTTTAAGATGTCTTTTATCAGTTTAAGGATATTTCTTCTTTTATTAGTTTGCTGAGAATTTTTTGTCATTAATTGGTGTTGAATTTTATCACGTGCTTTTTCCTGCCTCTATTGAGATGTTCATAAGGAAAAATTTGTTCTATTACTATGATATATTGCATTTTTTAATATTTGGATATTTGACAAACCTTGCATTCCTAGGATAAGCCCTTTTTATTGGATTATTGTCTTTTTCTGCATATTGCTGGACTTAATTTGCCAAAATTTTGTTAAAATTTATTTTTTCTGTGAGAGTATTGTTCTATAGTTTTCTTAGAGGGTTTTTGTCTGTCTTTAGTAACAGGTAATAGTAGCTTCACTAAATTAATTGGGATGGTTTTCCCCTTCTTATCTTTCCTCCTCATTTTTTCTGAAAGGGTTTGTGCAGCCTTATGTACCCTTTGTGTAGTATTTTTTTAATACATTTTAAGTTCTAGGGTACATGTGCACCATGTGCAGGTTTGTTACATAGGTATACATAGGCCACGTTGGTTTGCTGCACCCATCAACTTGTCATTTACATTAAATATTTCTCTTAATGATATCCCTCCCCGAGCCCCCTGCCCCCCGACAGGCCCAAGTGTGTGATGTTCCCTGCCCTGTGTCCAAGTGTTCTCATTGTTCAGTTCCCACCTATGAGTGAGAACATGTGGTGTCTGGTTTTCTGTCTTTGTGATAGTTTGCTCAGAATGATGGTTTCCAGCTTCATCCATGTCCCTGCAAAGTACATGAACTTATCCTTTTTTATGGCTGCATAGTATTCCATGGTGTATATGTGCCACATTTTCTTTATCCATTCTATCATTGGTGGACATTTGGGTTGGCTCCAAGTCTTTGCTATTGTGAATAGTGCTGCAATAAACATATGTGTGCATGTGTCTTTATAGAAGCATGATTTATAATCCTTTGGGTATATACCCAGTAATGGGATGGCTGGGTCAAATGGTGTTTCTAGTTCTAGATCCTTGAGGAATTGCCATGCTGTCTTCCACAATGGTTGAACTAATTTACACTCCCATGAAAAATGTAAATGTATTCCTATTTCTGTACATCCTCTCTAGCATCTGTTGTTTCCTGACTTTTTAATGATTGCCATTCTAACTAGTGTGAGATGGTATTTCATTGTCGTTTTGATTTGCATTTCTCTGATGGCCAGTGATGATGAGCATTTTTTCATGTGTCTGTTGGCTGAATAAATGTCTTCTTTTGAAAAGTGTCTGTTCATATCCTTTGCCCACTTTTTGATGGGGTTGTTTGTTTTTTTTCTTGTTAATTTGTTTAAGTTCTTTGTAGATTCTAGATATTAGCCCTTTGTCAGATGGGTAGATTGCAAAAATTTTCTCCCATTCTGTAGGTTGCCTGTTCATTCTGATGGTAGTTTCTTTTGCTGTGCAAAAGCTGTTCAGTTTAATTAGATCCCATTTGTCCATTTTGACTTTTGTTGCCATTGCTTTTGGTGTTTTAGTCATGAAGTCCTTGCCCATGTCTATGTAATGAATGGTATTGCCTAGGTTTTCTTCTAGGGTTTTTATGGTTTTAGGTCTAAAACTTAAGTCTTTAATCCATCTTGAATTAATTTTTGTATAAGGTGCAAGAAAGGGATCCAGTTTCAGCTTTCTACATATGGCTAGCCTGTTTTCCCAGCACCATTTATTAAATAGGGAATCCTTTCCTCATTGCTTGTTTTTGTCAGGTTTGTCAAAGATCAGATGGTTGTAGACGTATAGTGTTATTTCTGAGGGCTCTGTTCTGTTCCATTGGTCTGTATCTCTGTTTTGGTACCAGTACCATGCTGTTTTGGTTACTGTACCCTTGTAGTATAGTTTGAAGTCAGGTAGCATGAGGCCTCCAGCTTTGATCATTTTGCTTAGGATTGTCTTGACAATGCAGGCTCTTTTTCGGTTCCATATGGAATTTAAAGTAGTTTTTTTCCAATTCTGTGATGAAAGTCATTGATAGTTTGATGGGGTTGGCATTGAATCTATAAATTACCTTGGGCAGTATGGCCATTTTCATGATATTGATTCTTTCTATCCATGAGCATGGAATGTTGTTCCGTTTGTTTGTGTCCTCTTTTATTTCGTTGAGCAGTGGTTTGTAGTTCTCCTTGAAGAGGTTGTACACATCCCTTGTAAGTTGGATTCCTAGGTATTTTATTCTCTTTGTAGTAATTGTGAATGGGAGTTCACTCATTATTTTGCTCTCTGTTTGTCTGTTATTGCTGTATAGGAATGCTTGTAATTTTTGCACATTGATTTTGTATCTTGAGACTTTGCTGAAGTTGCCTATTGTCTTAAGGAGATTTTGGGCTGAGACGATGGGGTTTTCTAAACATACAATCATGTAATCTGCAAACAGGGACAATTTGACTTCCTCTTTTCCTAATCGAATATCCTTTATTTCTTTCTCTTGCCTGATTGCCCTGGCCAGAACGTGCAACACTATGTTCAATAGGAGTGGTGAGAGAGGGCATCCTTGTGTTGTGCCAGTTTTCAAAGGGAATGCTTCCAGTTTTTGCCCATTCAGTATGATATTGGCTGTGGGTTTGTCATACATAGCTTTTACTATTTTGAGGTACGTTCCATCAATCCCTAGTTTATTGAGAGTTTTTAGCATGAAAGGCTGTTGAATTTTGTCGAAGGCTCTTTCTGCATCTATTGAGATAATCATGTGGTTTTTGACTTTGGTTCTGTTCATGTAATGGATTACGTTTATTGACTTGCATGTGTTGAACTCACCTTGCATCCCAGGGATGGAGCCGACTTGATTGTGGTGGATAAGCTTTTTGATGTGCTGCTGGATTTGGTCTGCCAGTATTTTATTGAGGATTTTCACATCAATGTTCATCAGGGATAATGGTCTAAAATTATCTTTTTTATTGTGTCTCTGCCAGGCTTTGGTATCAGGATGATGCTGGCCTCATAAAATGAGTTGGGGAGGATTCCCTCTTTTTCTATTGATTGAAATAGTTTCAGAAGGAATGGTACCAACTCCTCTTTGTACCTCTGGTAGAATTTGGCTGTGACTCTGTCTAGTCCTGAACTTTTTTTTGGTTGGTAAGCTATTAATTATTGCCTCAATTTCAGAACCTGTTATTGGTCTATTCAGAGATTCAACTTCTTCCTGGTTTAGTCTTGGGTGGGTGTATGTGTCCAGGAATTTATCCATTTCTTCTAGATTATCTGGTTTATTTGCATAGAGGTGTTTATAGTATTCTCTGATGGTAGTTTGTATGTCTGTGGGATTGGTGGTGATAACCCCTTTATCATTTTTTATTGCATCTATTTGATTCTTCCCTCTTTTCTTATTAGTCTTGCTAGAGGTCTATCTATTTTAATCTTTTCAAAAAACCTGCTCCTGGATTCATTTATTTTTTGAAGGGTTTTTTGTGTCTCTATCTCCTTCAGTTCTGCTCTGATCTTAATTATTTCTTGTTTTTTGCTAGCTTTTGAATTTATTTCCTCTTGCTTCTCTAGTTCTTTTAATTGTGATGTTAGGATGTCAATTTTAGATCTTTCCTGCTATCTCTTGTGGGCATTTAGTGCTATAAATTTCCCTCTACACACTGCTTTAAATGTATCCCAGAGATTCTGGTACATTGTGTCTTTGTTCTCATTGGTTTCAAAAACATCTTTATTTCTGCCTTCATTTCGTTATGTACCCAGTAGTCATTCAGGAGCAGGTTGTTCAGTTTCCATGTAGTTGTGCAGTTTTGAGTGAGTTTCTTAATCCTGAGTTTTAATTTGATTGCACTGTGCTCTGAGAGACAGTTTGTTGTGATTTCTGTTCTTTTACATTTACAGAGGAGTGCTTTACTTCCAATTATGTGGTCAATTTTAGAGTAAGTGCGATGTGGTGCTGAGAAGAATGAAAATTCTGTTGATTTTGAGGGGGAGAGTTCTCTAGATGTCTATTGGGTCTGCTTAGTGCAGAGCTGAATTCAAGTCCTGGGTATCTTTCTTAACCTTCTGTCTCGTTGATCTGTCTAATGTTGACAGTGGGGAGTTAAAGTCTGTTATTATTATTGTGCGGGTGTCTAAGTTTCTTTGTAGGTATCTAAGGACTTGCTTTATGAATCTGGGTGTTCCTGTATTGGACGCGTATATATTTAGTATAGTTAGCTCTTCTTATTGAATTGATCCCTTTACCATTATATAATGGCCTTCTTTGTCTCTTTTGATCTTTGTTGGTTTAAAGCCTGTTTTTATCAGAGACCAGGATTGCAACCCCTGCTTTTTTTTTTTTTCTTTTTTTTTTTTTGCTTTCCATTTGCTTGGTAGATCTTCCTCCATCCCTTTATTTTTGAGCCTATGTGTGTCTCTGCATGTGAGATGGGTCTCCTGAATATAGCACACTGACGGATCTTGACTCTTTATGCAATTTGCCAGTCTGTGTTTTTTAATTGAGACATTTAGCCCATTTACATTTACGGTTAATATTGTTATGTGTGAATTTGATCCTGTCATGATGTTAGCTGGTTATTTTGTCCATTAATTGCTGCAGTTTCTTCACAGCATCGATGGTCTTTACAACTTGGCATGTTTTTGCCATGGCTGGTACCGGTTGTTCCTTTCCATGTTTAGTGCTTCCTTCAGGGGCTCTTGTAGGGCAGGCCTGGTGGTGACAAAATCTTTCAGCATTTGCTTGTCTGTAAAGGATTTTATTTCTCCTTCACTTGTGAAACTTAGTTTGGCTGGATATGAAATTCTGGGTTGAAAATTCTTTTCTTAAAGAATGTTGAATATTGGCCTCCACTCTCTTTTGACTTGTAGGGTTTCTGCCAAGAGATCCGCTGTCAGTCTGATGGGCTTCCCTTTGTGGGTAACCCGACCTTTCTCTCTGGCTGCCCTTAACATTTTTTCCTTCATTTCAACTTTGGTGAATCTGACAATTATGTGTCTTGGAGTTGCTCTTCTCAAGGAGTATCTTTGTGGCGTTCTCTGTATTTCCTGAATTTGAATGTTGGCCTGCCTTGCTAGGTTGGGGAAGTTCTCCTAGATAATATCCTGAAGAGTGTTTTCCAGTTTGGTTTCATTCTCCTGGTCACTTTCAGGTACACCAATCAGACGTAGATTTGGTCTTTTCACATAGTCCCATATTTCTTGGAGGCTTTGTTCGTTTCTTTTTACCCTTTTTTCTCTAAACTTCTCGCTTCATTTCACTCATTTGATCTTCAGTGATTGATACCCTTTCTTCTAGTTGATTGAATCGGCTACCGAAGCTTGTGCATGCATCACATAGTTCTCGTGCCATAGTTTTCAGCTCCATCAGGTCATTTAAGGACTTCTCTACACTGTTTATTCTAGTTAGCCATTCATCTACTCTTTTTTCAAGGTTTTTAGCTTCTTTGTATTGGGTTTGAACATCCTCCATTAGCTCGGAGAAATTTGATTGTCTGAAGCCTTCTTCTCTCAGCTCATCAAAGTCATTCTCTGTCCAGCTTTGTTCCATTGCTGGCGAGGAGCTGCGTTCCTTTGGAGGGGGAGAGGTGCTCTGATTTTTAGAATTTTCAGCTTTTCTGCTCTGTTTTTTCCCCATCTTTGTGGTTTTATCTACCTTTGGTCTTTGATGATGGTGACATACAGATGGGGTTTTGGTGTGGATGTCCTTTCTGTTTGTTAGTTTTCCTTCTAACAGTCAGGACCCTCAGCTGCAGGTCTGTTGGAGTTTGCTGGAGGTCCACTCCAGACCCTGTTTGCCTGGGTATCAGCAGTGGAGGCTGCAGAATAGCGAATATTGCTGAACAGACAATGTTCCTGCCTGATTGTTCCTCTGGAAGCTTCGTCTCAGTGGGGTACCCAGCCGTGTGAGGTGTCAGTCTGCCCCTACTGGGGGTTGCCTCCCAGTTAGACTACTCGGGGGTCAGGGACCCACTTGAGGAGGCAATCTGCCTGTTCTCAGATCTCAAACTCCATGCTGGGAGAACCACTACTCTCTTCAAAGCTGTCAGACAGGGACATTTAAGTCTGCAGAGGTTTCTGCTGCCTTTTGTTCGGCTATGCCCTACCCCTAGAGGTGGAGTCTACAGAGGCAGGCAGGCCTCCTTGAGCAGTGGTGGGCTCCACCCAGTTCGAGCTTCCTGACTGCTTTGTTTACCTACTCAAGCCTCAGCAATGGCAAGCACCACTCCCCCAGCCTCGCTGCCACCTTGCAGTTTGATCTCAGACTGCCGTGCTAGCAATGAGTGAGGCTCCATGGGCCTGGTACCCTCTGAGCCAGGCGTGGGATATAATCTCCTGGTGTGCCGTTTGCTAAGACCATTGCAAAAGCGCAGTATTAGGGTAGGAGTGACCCAATTTTCCAGGTGCCGTCTGTCACCCCTTCCCTTTGTTGGGAAAGGGAATTCCCTGACCCCTTGTGCTTCCCGGGTGAAGCAATGTCTCGCACTGCTTTGGCTCACACTCGGTGGACTGCACCCACTGTCCTGCCCCCACTGTCCAACGATCCCCAGTAAGATGAACCCGGTACCTCAGTTGTTAATGGAGAAATCACTCGTCTTCTGTGTCACTCATGTTGGGAGCTGTAGACCGGAACTGTTCCTATTCGGCCATCTTGGAACTACCCCCATTGATTATTTTCTTTACCCTATCCAGCCTATTGAGGAGGTCATCAGACATTTTTTTTTTTCATTTCTGCTGCAGGGTTTCTGATTTCTCACATTTTATTTTGATTCTTTCTTAGAGTTTCCATCTCTCTCACATTACTTATCTGTTGTCGCATATTGTCCATTCTTTCCAATAGAGTCCTGATATGGTTTGGATTTGTGTCCCTGCCCAAATCTTATGTTGAATTGTCATCCCCAATGTTGAAGGAGGGTCCTGGTGGGAAGTGATTGGATCACGGGGGCAGACTGCCCTCTTGCTGTTCTTGTGATAGTGAGTTCTCATGAGATCTGGTTGTTTAAAAGTGTATAGCACTTCCCCCTTCACTCTCTTACTCCTTCTCTGGCCATGTAAGATGTGACTGCTTTTGCTTCACTTTCCACAATGATTGTAAGCATCCTGAGGCCTCCCTGGCCATGCTTTCTGTATAGCCTGCAGAACTGTGAGTCAATTAAACCTCCTTTCCTTATAAATTATCCAGTCTCCGGTAGTTCTTTATAGCAATGTGAAAATGGACTAATACATGTCCTTAGCATATTGATCATAGTTATTTTATTTTTTAATTGTCACATAATAATTCTACATACATATGGAATAAAATGTGGTATTTCGATATATATTTATATTGTGTAATGATCAAATCAGTATAATTAGCAAATCCTTCGCCTCATATATTTATCATTTCTTTGTGGTGATAACATTCAAAATGCTCTCATAGCTATTTTGAAGTATACAGTACATTATTATTAATGGGGACTCTAGTCACTCTACTGTGCAACAGAGCACCAGAATTGATATCTCCTATCTAACTGTAAGTTAGTACTCATTGACCAACCTCTGTGCATCCCTCTGTCCACCCTCTCCAGCCTCTGGTAACCATTATTCTACTCTTTACTTCTATAAGATCAACTTTTTTAGATTCTACGTATGAGTGAGATCATGCAGTACTTGTCTTTCCATGTCTGGCTTATTTCACTTAACATGATGTTCTTTATCCATGCTGTAGTAAATAACAGGATTTTATTCTTTTTTATGGATGAACAATATTCCATTATGTGTGTATACCACATTTTCTTCATCCATTCATCTGTCAATGGACACTTAGGTTGGTCCATATTTTAGCTAGTATGAATATTGCTTCAATAAACATGGGGATGCAAATATTTCTTTGACATACTGATTTTATTTCATTTGAATATATATCCAGTAGCAGAATTGCCAGATCATTTGGTAGTTCTATTTTTAATTTTTTGAGGAACCTCCATACTGTTTTTATAATGGCTATTCTTACATAAATTCCCACCAACAGTGTATAAAGGCTTCCTTTTCTATACAACCTTGCTAATACGTATCTTCTGTCTTTTTGATAACAGCCATTCTAACTGGATATCTTATGATTTTGATTTGCATTTCCCTGATGATTAGTGATGTTGAGCATTAAAAAAATAGATCGGATGATCATTTGTATGTCTTCTTTTGAGAAATGCCTATTCAGGGCTTTTGCCCATTTTTAAATTGGATTATTTGTTTGTTTTGCTATTGAATTGTTTGATTTCCTTATATATTCTGGATAATAATTTAAATTTCTGGAAATCCCCCTTTTCCATATGATTCTGTTTTAGAGTTTTCCACTGAGGGTAATGTATGCGATATTTGGAAGGTTGAAGAGAAGGAAAGGAGAGTCATCCTTCTCCAGGGATGTTTGCAAGCAAATCCTTGCAGATCTGAGGTTGTGTGTATCCTGCTGAGCACTTAAAAACCACCCACTTTGCTCCTGCAGGCTGATGCAGCTCTTGGGAACTATTGCAGAGACTCTTGAGCATTGCATCAATTTCTTGGTAACTTTTTGAAGAAAATAAAGGGGAGAGATAGCAGTGGGGCATACCCCTAACAAAAGGGACTCTAACTTTTATGCTTCTATGCTTCCTATGCTTCTGTCTCCCCTGGCATACTGGCTGCAACTTCCTGACTTTTTATGTGACTTCCTCAATCTTCTGTCTCTCAGTTCTCCCAATGTTTGAATGTAAGCCCTAATTCTTAAATCCTCATTTTCTAGCATTTTTAGAGTGAGTCTTCTTTTGTATTTGAATGAAAAATGACCAATATTTTGATAGATGAAATTACTCCTTAAAAATGGGAAATCTGGAATTTTTTCTCTGATATGACTAAATTTGAAGACAGTACTGACCTTGTTGCTAGTGAAAATATGGAACGCTGATATCTCTAGGATGCAGTAACAACATTATTGCTCAAATTAAATTGACTGAAGTGTCAAGTGTCTGTGTTAGGCAAGGATTACCTGTTTGGGTTTTCTTCTTCTCCTGAATCTTGTCCCCATAATTTCTCATTGCTTAGTTAGCTCTTGTATGCCTTCAAACAGATCTAAAAGTATTTTTTAACTTTCATATTCTCAGCAGAATGAGAGAATTGAATTATTTAGTCTACTATTAAGGCAAGTGTAATCAATAGGTCAGGGAACTATATCAAAGAGAGTTGTTCAAGTGTATCTTAACATGTTACTTTTTAAAATAGAAGATTTGGAAACTCATGTGAAAAATATAACAAAACATTAACATTTGATAAATCTAGGAGAATCGTATATTGCTATTTTCTGTGATTTTTACTGATTTTTTTCACCTGATATATAACAGTTTGAAAACATTAAGATTTGTTTTGGTTTGTTTCTCTTTATGTTTTCTTTATTTTCTCATTTTATTTATTTAACCCTATGTCAGCTAATACTTAATATAATGATAGTTATTGTATTGGAATTATACTCTTTATCATTATAAAATTTTCCCTTGCTTTGTTTAATTAATTGTTTTATTGTAGGGGAACATATTTACTACTTAACTGGTTGACTATATGCTTTAATTTACCTGAAACAGTTCCCGTTTATGCTTGCTGTCCCATTTTTCACTGCAGTTTTCTCCCTTTTGCTAAGTATTATTATTAATAGTTTATTTAAACAAGCTGGGATGGATTTAGTTGGCCCTAACTTTGTGCTTTTAGATTCTGCCTTGGTCTTGTTTTACAGTGGTTAAAAAATTTGTGTGCTGAGCACAATTCTTACTTTGACATAGAGTTAGATCTAAAAGACAACCAGCAATAACCTGTCTTTCTAGACCTTGTCCACATGTAGTGTTAATGAAAATTCCTTTCAGGGACAGTGTGATGTGCATTTCTTGAAAAATGAAGTAATCTTGGATCTAGTCTCTAAAATTAACTCCACCCAATATTGAGTGGTTGGGCAAGTATTTGATGCAGCTGATTCTGCCACCCACTTGGTATATTAGCCAGATTTGTGATGGTCCATGCTGCGACTTGCAAGATACATGAAGTTGCCAGGCTACCTGTTGGTAGGGTCAGTGGGAAGCATTAGACATAATAGATTAGCTTTACTTAAAGTATCTGCAGGAAACAGTGGCCGAAGAGTAAAGTCATAGAGTGCATAATAGTCTAAGCACACTTTGTACTACGGTATTTTCATTTGTCATATAGTGCATATCACCATCATTTTATGATTTTATTATTTGGTAACGCTTTTTTACTTTCTAGTATACCTTTTTTGGCACCATGACATCAAAAATGGCGTGTGCTATTCTTAAGCAAATTGATGAAGACTTGTACATTGTTTACATTTACTATTTATCAAAGGCCGTAGTGATATTACTGACCACATAAAAACCCAAAGACATAAATCTGCTGAAGTTAATGGTGATTTTAGAAGACTATGGCTGAAAAAGATAACTTAACACATGCAGCTGCAAAAGGCTTATTTACAAAACATTTCGTGAAGTATGATTTTTTTCATCTAGATTTAACTGTTCTAGTTTAATTTTACTCATTTTCAATTCCAAATTTTTATATCCACATATGAAAATTAAAATAATAGCTGTAAATGAATTCACTCCATTAGCAGAAGGACAGTTTTTCAAATTGTTAAATAATGCCAACTTTATATCAGTGCCATCAGGAACTTCAAATAGAAAATAAATTAACTCAAATAATAATTTGTTTTTTGTGAAATTGAAGGAAAATTTTGGAAGTTCATCCTGTTGAAGATAAACACCTGTTATTAATGTGAATACGATACTTTTAAATTTTCATTTTTGAAGATGCAATTATTTATTTCTGTAACAATGATATTTACACAAATTTTTGTGTAGAGTATCATAGTAAAGACAATGTACTTATGGTACTAGGAAAGCAGTGAAGCAGAAATGTGCTTGGAATTGGTACACAAACAATTCATAATTGTATCCTAACAAAATATAATATTTAACATCAACATTTACAAACATTTATTCATGTTCAAGTTTTTATGTATTAATACTTCATCTTATTGGTATACATTGCCTTTCTCTGCCTCCTGGAAACAATAGACTTTACAGATGTTGGACTTTTTTTCATTATTTTATGAATTAACCTCAGTTGATTTATGATTTTGAACTGTTTTATAAATAAATTTTCTAATTTGCAGTTGTACTTTTATTTAAAAGCGGCTGAAAATCTTCCATTAAAGTATTCAATGAATGAATCACCATACTTCTAAAATATTAGAAGCTTTTGTTGAATTTTAATTATTGAAAACAAAGCTTAAAAATGGGAAGATACTAAAATGCATTCCCCCAAAACTAAGAGAGGAGCTAAACAAACTATGAGAGGTTGAGTATCATACAAGATTTATTTTAGAAATCCTTTAATTGTGCTTTGTACAAATTTTTATTTTGGGAAAGAATCTTTGGATAGTTCCTTTATTCTAACTAGGCAAATTTATACTTTGTAAATTGAATTGAATGAACTTAAGTAGACCTATAGCTTTACATAGCTAAATTTGGTGAAACAAAGTAATCATAAATAGAGACAACTTATTTGAAGAGTTTTGTCTTGTAAAATATTTTTCAAAGAAGTATTCTCTGAATGAAATATTTTGGTTGAAATAGTTTAATATGAAAATATAATTGAGAACATCCTTCATTTAACAGTGCTTGTTTTGAGCTTACTAGACACTTACACACTTGTAGAGAGTTTTTATCAATTAAAATATCATTTTCTACAGTGACATGTCAATAGAGGTTGTAATAACTTCAAATTTATTAACTATGTATTGGAAGCCCCTAAGACCACAGTCAGGCTAAATGATTCCCTAGGACTTCACAGGATTTAAAGTAAGCTCATGATTATGGTTTATTACAGTGAAAGGATACAGATTAAAATCAGCTGAGGGAAAAGGCACATGGGATGAATTCTGGAAAAAAAACAGGTGCAAGTTTTCATGTGTCCTCTCCCAGTGGAATCACATGGACATGCTTATTTCTCCCAACACGTGTGATAACACATCCAAAGTGTTACTAACCAGGGAAGCTTATGTGAGCCTTCATGTTCAGGGTTTTTCTGTCAGTCATGTAGGCATGCAACACCTCTGTGACTAACCTCAGGTACTCAGACTCCACACCCACACCCCATGACAAGAAAGATCTTCACCATAAATCACATTGTTAGCATAAACTGTGTGATCAAACTGGTACAATATGGCCCAAGGCCTCTGCCATATAAAAACATTGTTATCGGACAGAATATTCCAAGGGCTTAGAGCTTTTCTCCTGGGAGCCACCGAAGAGCCAATCCTGAAGTCAGGCTTTTTATTTTATTTATTTATTTATTTAATTTATTTTTGAGATGGGGTTTCACTCTTGTTGCCCAGACTGGAATGCAATGGTGCAATCTCAGCTCACCACAACCTCCGCCTCCCAGGTTCAAGTGATTCTCCTGCCTCAGTCTCCCGAATAGCTGGGATTACAGGCAGACACCACCAAGCTTGGCTAATTTTGTATTTTTAGTAGAGATGGGGTTTCTCCATGCTGGTCAGGCTGGTCTCGAACTCCCGACCTCAGGTGATTCACCCGCCTCAGCCTCCCAAAGGGCTGGGATTACAGGCATAAGCCACTACTCCTGGCCAGGCCTTTTTAAAACAACCCAGTCCTGTTCAGTTAACCCTTCACTGTAAAACTGTAAAAAGCAACTTTAATATATTGCACCTAACTTTGTAAAAACTATTAAAATATATTTTTCAGAAAAGATATGAATCACATTTTATTAAGGATAGTATGGCTAAGAAACTGGTTAAAGTGTGTGTTTCTTAGTATTCTTATTTTTTAAAAAATTCTGATACATAACATAAAAATGCTTGGAAATGTTTTAAGTAAACTTTTTCAGCTTCACCAATGTAATAAAAGTAATTTGTCTATAATTACAAAAATAATATGTCCTTTTTTTTTTTTGACAGAGTCTCCCTCTGTCACCCAGTCTGTAGTGCAGTGGCGCAATCTTGGCTCACTGTAAACCTCTGCCTCCTGGGTTCAAGCAATTCTCATGCCTCAGCCTCCCTGAGTAGCTCAGATTACGGGCACCCGCCACCACACCTGGCTAATTTTTGTATTTTTAGTAGATATAGGGTTTCACCATGTTGGTCAGGCTGGTTTAGAACTCCTGACCTGAGGTATCCACCCACCTCAGCCTCCCAAAGTGCTGGGATTACAGGTGTGAGCCACTGCACCCAGCCAATAATAGACTTTTGATATAATATTCTGTACCAGTCGTTGAACCAGGAGAAACAAAACAAAACAAACTAACAAACCCTCAAAAATGGAAATCTGGAGTTAGTTGTCTGACATGATTGGGCTTGAAGCCAATGAAAACAGTGATATTTGTGCCTGTGAATTATGGTTCACTAGAAATCCATGGCATGTAGTGACAAAAAGAGTCATTTAAATTATTGCCTAGGATAAAGTTCTTATTGAAGGCAAGACATTGAAAGACAAAATAGCTGCTGCAATTGACTCCTGTGGTGGAAACTTTAACTGCACTGAAAAGTTTACAGAAGAAAAATGAAAAGTTTAGGGTATGGTTAGAAAACGTGTGAGCTTCTCTCATAGTTTCATGAGAAACTCTCATTATTTTTAGCCACATATTTTTGGTCAATACTCTTATTCACAGGTGGCTGAATTGCAACATAAGTTGAACTCGAACTCACCAGATCACTTCTGTGGGTGTTGGGGCATTGATTTGAGAAAAAAGAAACCCTGAGAATTAGGATAAAGGCATCTGGGTGAAATTTGGTGAACCTGAGAACCATGAAACTCCAAATCCTGTACCTTCGTTGCCAGTAGGAACAATTATTCCTCTTATATCTGAAGAGAAACAATTCCTTGCTTGAAGACATTGAACTGACCTCATCTGAGTTAAAGGAACGCTAATGCCCCTTATAATCCATCCCATACCCCATTGCTGCCAGACTCATCACTCAAATCAGATCCAGCCTTCCCAGAATGATTAACATAAAATCTATCCTATGAGAAAATATTCTATATACCAAAAATTGCTTGCCACTTTTGTACCACTCACTATTAAGAAAGAGGCACAATTTTTGGTGAGCCTCTGTGATTTTTCAGTGGTAGAAGTATGCTATGGTAGCATTATAGGCTTAGTCAGGGGAGGCCTTGAAAAGTAAAGGAAAAAGGAAATCCTCCCCGTGGAAAGAACATTGAGCAGTACATCTGATTGTCCGTATTGCCAAACATTGCCCAGTGGTTTGACCATTTGGTAATTAGGAAGACTGTGTAAGTGGTGAGTCTCTCCATCTGAATGAATGTTCACCAAAAGAAAGCCATTGCACAAGAGGCTCTCAATAATGAAGTAGATAGATAGATATGAATATTAGCCAGCCTCTTTCCCTAGCCATTCTATCTCTTGTTCAATGGGGTCTTATTTATAGTGACAATTACATCAAGGATGGAGGTTATATAAGAGGTGAATACATGGCCTTACCTTCATCAGAGCTCGTCTGGTTGTTGCACTGCTGAATGCCTGCCTTGCTACCAGGAAGAGTCAATATAGTCTAGGTACTGGCTCCATTCCTTAGTGAAACCAACCAGTTACCTGGAGGCAGGTATTATATAGTTCTGGTTCTGTTATGAAGTGGGCAATAATTTCTCCTCACTAAATTAGACATTTATTTTGGATATGGGTTCTTCTTTTATCTTCATGGTCCTGCTAACACTACCATAACTGGGCTTAATGAATGCCATATAAAGCATTATAATCATATTTACCAACACGTTGCTTCTAATCAAGGAACTCATTTTACGGTAAAGAAGTATAGCAGAAGGTTCATGTTCATGTCATTCACTGATTTTACTACATATCTCAATAACCAGAAACTTTTGGTCTTATAGATAATTATGATGTTTTATTGAAAACTCAAATAAGACTCCTAGTAGTAGACAACATTCAACCACTCCCAGTAGTAGACAACAAGTTTGTAGTGCTGTCCTATAGGATGGGGTATGGGCTTTGAGAGAACAATCTATGAATGTTATCTGGGATCAAGGGGTAGAAGAGGGAGTGAATACTAGAAGAAGGACGTTATGAATATCAACTATAGTCTCATAACCACTTAGAGAAATAAAACTTGTAGCAGCTGTGCATTTCCTCTTACTTGCTTGTCTTATGGATTCACACACAAATATGTCATATGTACATTTGTGTGTGCATATGTTTATATATGTATATGTTCTGGTTTTTTATTTTGTCTTTTTGTCTCCTTTCCTATTTTATTTTTCCATTAATACTTTATGGAAGGTAGAGAACCATATAAATTAATCTCTAGGTTATAGAATATGCCTCAATCAGAAGGGGAATTAATAACCCCATCTTAGAGATAAACTCAGTTACTCACAGGACTTATTTCCTACATTGGCCATTATCCTCCTTGGCCACATCTAATGTAAAAGTTAAAGAAAATTCTTATCCTGGGTGTAGCAAAGTTTTTATATGTTGTTTCCTGCTGGTATTGGTCTGCTAAAACTAGTTGTGGCTCCAAATCTGGCTCGTGGTTTCTTTGGCAATATATTTCCCCTCAAAAATTTAGTTAGGGCTGTGATATATTTGCTTAACTATTGATGGTTACCTTGGCAATTTGGTTTTTAAGTTAAAGAAAATCCATGCAGGTTTGTGATTACACTGAAGGATTAGCATTGCACTGAGATAGATGTGGTGATTGATTAGACTATGTATCTCTCTTTTTTGGGGGGAAAGAGTAACAGCATCTCTGTAAAATGATAATTGTGATACATTAGGCAGAAGCATGATGATATTGCTACTTATTTGATATGAAAGTTTAAATATGGAAGGAAGGGTGAAAATGTATACCAAGTAGTCTAAAAGATAAACTCTGCAAGTTATTTGTCTGTTGGCCATGAACTCCATTACTCATTCCTATTTTCAAGGGAATGGGAAGTCTGAAACTACACTTCCCAGAGTTGCTGGGGCCCAGCTGACTTCGACTTACATGTTGCCAGTGAATCTGGGGCAGTAGATTTGAAAAAGGGCAAAAGGAAGACTCTCTTTTCCTTTCTGTTTCTGGTGGTGTTTTTGGCATCAGGAGCAATGCTGGGTGATTAAAGGCTCCTGGATTTATGCTCAGGAATAAATGTGATGCTATCAGCACTATAGAGCCCATGGGCCCTAGCACCTGCAAGGGCATCAGAATCAGCAGATGAGCTCCCTATCACAGGAAGACTGTGGGCTCCTGGCTTCCTTCAAAAAAAAAAAGGTAGTGATTGCAGTTCTAACAACAGCAGCAGCAGCAATAGTAGCAGCAGCCTATGCACCGGTAACTTTGGTTGCATAGATATCATGAATTTTGATTAGTAACCATTTGGACTCCAGCTAATGTACTACTTTTGTAATCAATCCCTACATCAATTAATTTTGTTTCAAATTCTTAGTGTGATTATGATTACTTTTTTCCTAGTTGGATGTTGAGTGATAGAAATACACGTAATATGGTACCATTTATTTCACATTCAAGAACATGAAAAACAATACTTGATATTGTCTAAGAACATATGCATTGTCAAAAATGTTAAAAAGGCTAAAAACTGGTAAACTTTAAATACAGGATACTGATTATGGAGGGGAGGGGGACAAATGAGTTTGGGAAATATGCATTGGGCTTTAACTATTTTGATAATGTTTTATTTTCTATTCCAGATGGTAGATAAATATTATATTAGTAATAGTTTTAAATTTTTTATAATGTGAAATGCAATACGTTAAAATAAAGACCAGTACTAAGTGAGATGACACAGCAATCACTATTCTTTAGGAAATTATTCATAGAGGTAGTTAAAAAATAACTTCAAAAATTCAATTAGCGAATATTTTGTAGAGGTTAAGACCTATTTATGTTTTAGAAAAGGAATTGCTACATGCTTATAGCTTTTAAACGTTCAAAATAATTTAAAATAAACTTATGTCGTGTAATTTAAATTTTGCTTTGTAATAATCATAATAATGACCTCTTAAAATGCATATCATTGTTTTCTCTTTTTCTTTTTACATTTTAGGTGTGGTGTTTGGTCTTACAGATGTCAGCATTGGCGATTTTCAGAAGGAATATCATCTGAAAACCATTGATAAGTTGGCATTGGAAATGAGTTATGATATTTCATCTGGCCTGGTAGCAATATTTATAGCATTCTATGGAGACAGAAAAAAAGTAATATGGTTTGTAGCTTCCTCCTTTTTAATAGGACTTGGATCACTTTTATGTGCTTTTCCATCCATTAATGAAGAAAATAAACAAAGTAAGGTAGGAATTGAAGGTAAGCTTTTAAAATATACTGACATACATCAAATCAATATTCATTCAAACCTTGGCTCAAGGAACTTAGACTGTGATAATTATTTGTCTGTATATCTATCCATCCATCCATTTGATTTATATGACCAAGTTTGCTAATTAACTAATTGTAGCATGCCAGTGGACATATATGTCATCACAGAGGAAGTTAATGATTAATTTTAGTCTATTGATAGAAAACATTTATTTTCAGGTGTTGTTCAGTAGGAAGCTCAGTACTGTGATCCGTAGGAGAAGGGAAACAAACAACCTGAATTTTCTTTTTTTTTTTTTTTTTTTTTTTTTTTTTGAGACGGAGTCTCGCTCTGTCACCCAGGCTGGAGTGCAGTGGCGCAATCTCGGCTCACTGCAAGCTCCGCCTCCCGGGTTCACGCCATTCTCCTGCCTCAGCCTCTCCGAGTAGCTGGGACTACAGGCGCCCGCCACCACGCCCGGCTAATTTTTTTGTATTTTTAGTAGAGACGGGGTTTCACCGTGGTCTCGATCTCCTGACCTCGTGATCCGCCCGCCTCGGCCTCCCAAAGTGCTGGGATTACAAGCGTGAGCCACCGCGCCCGGCCAACAACCTGAATTTTCTTGGAGAAGGGAAGAGTGAATCGATTAGGGGCATTTTTTATTATTATCAAGAGCATGAAGGACCTCCTTGAGTTTATTAATCATGAATTCAAAGTGGGATTTGCATGGTTGTGTAGCCACATCAAGCTTTAGCAGTACAGGTAGGGAGTGGGAAGAAGAGTTATTTTGAGTAGGGTTGCAGTTTTACCATGGGGTTGCATGATTTGAAAGAGAGTAAGGGAATTAAAAGTATTTAAATGATAGTGAAAGAAGTAAGGACATGAAGGGGACACTGGGATAGTGAAAAGGAGTGGAATCAATGGATTATATGCCCTGATGAATTTTAAGGATTGTTGGAATTGGGTTGCTGGAAAGAGTGAGCAGAAAGATAGGGGTGGTTAGAATGTAGATGCTTGAAATTATCCTTAGGAAAGGTTTGTAGTTATTATTTTTGACATTTAAAATGACTAGCTGTATTTGTCTATTCTCAGACTGCTATAAAGGACTACCCGACACTGGGTAATTTATAAAGAAAGAAGATTTAATTGTCTCAGAGTTCTGCAGCCTGTACAGGAGGGCTGGGGGGGCCTCAGGAAACTTACAATCGTAGTGGAAGTTGAAGGGGAACCAAGCCTATCTTCACATTGTAGCAGGAGAGAGTGAGCAAAGTGGGACAAACCACCTGATTATGTGAGAATTCACTGTCACGAGAACAGCAAGGGGGAAATCTGCTCCCGTGATCCAGTCACCTCCCACCAGGTCCCTCCCGCAACATTGGGAATTACAATTCCACATGAGATTAGGGTGGGGACACAGAGCCAAAACTATCACTAGCCAAGGTGGGTGGAGTACAGTGCATAACAGGAAAAAAGTTCAAGGAACTAAGAGTTCAAGGTGTTGGAAATATCACATTGACACTGATATCACAAGTTAATATGTCTGTATAAAATTGAACCTTCAGCATTTGAATGACAGTTCTAGAGACTACCTCCCACTTGATATGGAGTCAAAATCATTTCACATGGATACTAAACCAGATGAAAATTTTCATTTGTATACTGTATTGCAATCTGCACTTTAATAGTGTTTCCACAATATCATTTTAAGAGCATTTTGTTAAATGTCAACCCAAATAACCATGGCCAATATAATCTAATGGTGTTGCCTGGATCTACCAATCTACAAACAAATTTAATTACACAAGCATTTACTTCATATTGTTATATAACCATGTGAATAAAAAAAGTATAAGAAATATACTATGACCTGAAAGAAATTAAAATCTAGTGGATGACCACATAATGACTAACTCTAATGGAAAGAAATGTTTACTGTATAATGCCTTGTCCTTATGAACATATATTCTAAAAGTCAGTGGATCTAAAATGGGAAATTATTTAATCAGAGTGAGACAAAGTGAATATAAAGATTGTTAAAGAGGTGAACATAAATCTAAACTCAGAAAGTACTCTTTGATAATGCAGATAATCTAGAACATTAGAAATACTTTTAGCCTAGGGTCAAAAGTCAGGGGAACTAGATGCCAAATTTAAGAGGAATGTGTGCTATGTGTATGTGCAAATGCATATATATACAAACATATCTATGCACACATATATACAATCATGCATGCACATTTATGTTTTGGTTTATAATATATGCATCTTTTACAGGATTCCCACACAATTTCTTCCTTTTTTTATTTTTTATTTTGGAGACAGGGGTCACAATATGTTGCCCATGCTTGTCACAATCCTCTCATTTCACTTTTCCTAGTAGCTGGTACTACAGGTGTGTGCTGTGTCTGGCCCAAATTGTATGATGGCATTTCTCTGAGAACATGATGACTGATTGCAGTATTACTACATTCAATGTAAATGAAATGTTAACTAAAAGAAAAAAGCATAATTTTGGAAATAGCTTGTAAAATATTTGATAAAGAATACTGCACATTTGTTGTATGTTTGAGTTCAATTAACAAAAATATAATCATTGTCTTTTCAAAAGATATTTGCGAAGAAATAAAGGTCGTCAGTGGTTGCCAGAGGAGTGGTGTATCGTTCCAATCAAAATACCTGTCTTTCTTCACCCTTGGGCAGACTGTGCAGGGAATAGCAGGAATGCCTCTTTATATCCTTGGCATAACCTTTATTGATGAGAATGTTGCTACACACTCAGCTGGTATCTATTTAGGCAAGTTTTACCCCCTTTCTTATGACTGACCCATTTTGAGTTTTCCTTGAATTTTGGTATGCATATCTAAGCTGATATAGAAGTACTATTGGCCCTTATGATAACATTGTAATAAATGATAACTGGTATGCTAAACCTCCAAATCACATTGATTCACCTAATTCTAAGTAGCTGTTTGAGATTTGAGATTCTAGACAAGTCACCTGAATGTTACTGAAAATATATAGAGCAATTGAAAAAATACATACTTTCGGCCAGGCATGGTGGCTCATGCCTGTAATCCTAGAACTTTGAGAGGCTGAGGTGGGCAGATCACTTGAGGTCAGGAGTTCAAAACTAGCCTGGCCAACATAGTGAAACCGTGTCTCTACTAAAAATACAAAAAAATTAGCCAGGCATGGTGGCGAGCACGTGTAATCTCAGCTACTCTGGAGGCTGAGGCAGGAGACTTGCTTAAACCCAGGAGGCAGAGATTGCAGCGAGCCAAGATCGCACCACTGCCACCTGGGTGACAGAGCAAGACTCCATCTCAAACAAACAAAAAATACTTTCTTAAGTAATAAAAATTATACTCTTTATGTATATGTATGTACATTTATAAATATGTATATTCATATATGTGTCTATATACTTAATTAATAATAGCATACTATCCCTATTTATAATGTCTATGCCACTCTATCCTACAATAAGTAATCCTGGCTATATCTCAGAATAATCTGTACTCTCTTATATTGCAATAGATTCTGGTACTGGTAGATCATCTATTTGTACTGGGTTATCTAACTATAACTTTTGAAAATAAATTTAAAGTTGTTTTTATATACTTATTACGAAGGTGTATTGACACATCCTAGTAGCTAAAGTGAAGGGTGCAGAAGTAATGATAACTTTAAAATATCATCTTGCTAGAGCACCCCGAATTAAATAAAATAAGATATTTTGAATTTCTAGTTATATTAAATATATTTTATGTATATTACATTAAATATATAGATTAAATAAAGTATAATGAATTATATACTGAGTTTCTCTAATACATGCTTTGGATAGTATGTATGATGGTTAGTTTTATGTGTTTGCTTGGCTGGGTTATGACACCTAGTTGTAAGGACAAACACTACTCCAGATGTTTTGGTGACTGTCATTTTTAGATGCGATGAACATTTGCAATCAGCAGATTTTGAGCAAAACTGATTTCATAATGTGAATGGGCCTTATTCAATCAGTTGAAGGTTCTATGAGCAAAAACTGAGGTTTTCTGAGGAAGCAATTCTACCTAATGATTGTAACATCAACTCTTACTTGAATTTCCCGCCTGCTGGCCTGCCCTACAAATTTGGGACTTGCTAGTCCTCATAATTGTATTTTGTATGAACAAATTCCTTAAAATGAATCTCTCTGTTCTCTCTCTCTCTTTGTTTTTTGAAGGTCATTTTTATTTTTGTGCTTAAAAATTTTTTTAATTTCAGTAGTGTTAGGGGGAACAGGTGGTATTTGGTTACATAGATAAGTTCTGTAGTGGTGATGTATGAGATTTTGGTGCACCCATCACCCAAGCAGTGTACACTATACCCAATGTGCAGTCTTTTGTCCCTCACCCACCTCTCACCATTACCCCCGGGTCACCAAAGTCTATTATATCATTCTTATGCTTTTGCGTCCTCATAGCTTGGTTTCCACTTGTGAGAACATGATGATGTTTGGTTTTCCATTACTGTTTTTCTCTGTCTTTTATTGGTTTTGTTTCTCTGGAGAACTCTGACTAATACAGAATGCTATGAAAAGCTTTCAGAAGTAATCCATTTCAGTCAATTTTTATCATAACAAAGCTGGCTTATGAAATTGTTTGATGTTCAATTTCAGTGTTTATTTTACAGGTATTGCAGAATGTACATCAATGATTGGATATGCTATGGGTTATGTGCTAGCAGCACCACTAGTTAAAGTCCCTGAGAATAGTACTTCTGCAACAAAGTAAGGCATTATTTTTTCTTTTTTTGTTTACATTGTATAAAATATTTACCAAATAGCTACCATAGTTTACAAGTAAATATATATATATTTAATTTGTAATAACCATAGTTTTAGAAAAAATATATGCAAATATGACTTATATGCGCATATTTGTACATATAAATACATCTGAAGTATACATCTTATACATTTTTAAGTGCATAGTACAGCACTGTTAACTACGTGCACATTGTTTTTCAATATATATCTAGAATTTTTGCATCTTGCAAAAATGCAATCATTGTTTTACTTTCTGTTTCTGAGAGTTTGACTATTTTAGACACCTTATAAAACTGGAATCATGCAGTATTTGTCTTTTTGTGATTGGCTTATTTCACTTTAAATAATATTTTGAAGTTTCATGCATGTTGTAGCATGTAACAGGATATCCTTCTTCATTTAAGGCTTAATACTCCACTGTATTATTGTACATACCACATTGGCTTTATTCATTCATTTTTCAATGGACATTTGTTTCCAGCTCTTTACTATTGTGAATAATGCTGCAATTAATACAGGTGTACAAATATCCCACAGAGATCCTGTTTTCAATTCTTTTGTATATACACTCAGAAATTGGATTGCTAGATCATATGGTAAGTCTATTTTTCCAGTTTTATTTTTTTGAAAAACTTTTATACTGTTTTTTATAACGACTGCACCATTTTACATTCCTGCAGGGCACAGGGTTCCAATTTCTCCACATCCTCACCAATACTGTTTTGTTTGTTTGTTCTGTTTGTTTGTTTTTCTGATAGTGGCCATCCTAATGGATCCAAGGTGATACCTTATTATGGTTTTGATTTGCATTTCCCTGATTATTAGTGGTGTTGAGTATCTTTTCAATGCTTCTTGACCATTTGTATACCTTCTTTTATCAATCCAAGTCCTTTGGACATTTTTAAATCGGATTATTTTTTGTTGCTATTGGGTTGAAGTTCTTTATATATTCTGCATGTTAGCCTCTTTTCAATACATGGTTTGCAAATGTTTTCTCCCATTCTGCAGGTTGCCCTTTCACTTCGCCAATTGTTTCCTTTACTGCAAAAAAGTTTTTAAGTTCTATGTAGTGCATTTGTCTGTTTTTGGTTTGCTGCCTGGGCTTTTGGTTTAATATCCAAAAAAACAATTGTCAAATTCAATGTCATGAAGCATTCTCCCTATGCTTTCCTTTAGGAACTTTATGGTTTCAAGCCTTGTGTTTAGATGTCTAATCCATTTTGTGTGTTGATATTGCATCCTGCAACTTTACTAAATTCATTTAGTAGTTCTAATAGTTATGCATATGTTATGTGTATGCAAGTATGTATGATCCTTAGGGTTTTCTATATATAAGATCATGTCATCTGAGAACAGAGATAATTTTACTTCTTCCTCTCCTATTTGGATGCCTTTTATTTCTTTTTCTTCCCCAACTTTTCTGGCTAGGACCTTCCAGTACTATGTCGAACGTGGTGAGAACAAACTATGGACTTGTTCCTGATCTTAGAAAATTTGCTGGTTTTCATCACTGAGTATGATGTTAACTGTAGGCTTTAATACAAGGCCTTTACTATGTTGAGGTGTAATTTCCTTGTATTCCTAGTTTTCTCAGTGTTTTTGTCCTAAAAGGGCATGAATTTTGTCAAATGCTTTTTCTGAATCAATCGACGTAATCATGTGGTTTTTCTCTCTTATGTTAATGTAGTATATTACACTGATTTATTTTCATATGCTGAACCATCTTTATATTCCAGGAACACATCCCACTTGATTATGATGTATATTCCCTTTAATATGTTGTTACATTCAATTTGCTTGTGTTTTGATTAGGATTTTTTTCATCAGTATTCATCAGAGATATTAGTCTGTAGTTTTCTTGTAGTATCTTTGTCTAGGTTTAGTATTAGAGTATGTTGGCCACACAGAAAGAATTTGAAGTATTCCCTCCTCTTCAATTACTTGGAGGATTTTGAGGAGGATTATTGTTAATTCTTATTGAAATATTTGGTACGGTTCTTCAATGAAGCTATCTGGCCCTAGGCTTTCCTTTGTTGGGAGATTTTTGATGGCTGATTCAATCACCTTACCAGTTACAGGTCTGTTCAGATATTTTGTTTCTTCATCATTTAGTGTTGGTAGGTTGAATGTTTCTAGAAATGTATCCATGTCTTCTAAGTTATTTAATTTGTTGGAATATAATTATTCATAGTAGTTTCTTGTGATTCTGCTTATTTCTGTGGCATTTAGTTGTAAAGTCTTCCGCTCATTTCTGATTTTTGTTATTTGAGTCTTATCTCTTTTTTCTTAATTTCTCTGGCCAAGGTTTGTCAATTTTGTTAATCTCTTTTAAAAAACCATCTCTTTGTTTTGTTTACAAATTTTCTCTATGGTTTTTCCAGGCTCTATTTCATTTACAGTATTTCTGCTGTAATATCTATTATTTCCTTTTTACAGTTATATAAATATATATTTTAAAGCTGTATTTTAATTATATATTGGGAACTAGTACCACCAGTTACCTCCTCCTCAACTTTTCTTGTTCTTTTGTTGACATTATGGAGTTAATTAAGGAGCTATACCTACCACTTTAAGAAAATAGAGAAGTGTACCTTCCATTTCTGAAATTCTGAGTTCATATGAAGGAAGGACTAGTAGAAACTGAGATAACGAAGAATAGTTCATGGTTGTTTATTGCTACAGGCACTACCTGGAAACTATCCTGCTAGTTCCCCTGGCAAATCACTTGGATTCTTACCTAGCTAGTATAAGCTTTTGGTAACTACCAGACAAATATCATAAAAGGGAACAGATAAGTTTTCAGGGAATAAGCTGTGTGCTGAATATATTTTGTTTGCCTCTCTAAATTTACTCTTCATCTTTCTAACATCTTCTCCACCCTCCTCTGCTCAGGGAGGCTGACCTGTATTGACAGCCTCGATGTATTCCCCTGTACTCTAGATTTCACTTGGATTTTGCCACTGAGAGTCATTGGCAGATAAGAAGGCAGGGGAAGCTTAAGATTATGGCATTTATTCTTTCGGTTCTTCCTGAAGGGTTGTACCCAGATTGGTTGTATTTCTCTTCTGACAGCCATGGCTATCAGCAGGATACCCTCAACATTTATTAAGCACTATTCCAATGACGTTCAGGGCTGTGATAAGAGCTTGCTACTATAGCTAGCCCCAGAATGTTATACTGTGCTTTGTTATTTTCCCTGAAGTCTGCCCGCATTACTAAAAATAGTTCCCTTATCACTCTTCAAATGATCTAGTGTGAGTTAACTATACATTTTCTACTAGGATTCTGAGTGATATTAGAAGTAGTATCAGAAGTAGCAATAGGGTTCCAGAACTATGTTGAATGTTTGTGTGCACAGATATTCTTGCTAGGGATAAATTGGACATAGTTATTAAAATTATCACGGGTTGTGGATTGGGATTAAGGCTTTAGGAAATTAAGTGGGTGTAGCATTTAATTCAAATGACAAAAGTAATTTTAAAGAATTCTGGGTTGTATGGGTTCTTTTAACAATGCTAGAGAATATTTCCAGAGAAAAGGAAACATTTAAGGCTGTGAATGTTCAGAAAGGAATGGTCACTACATTATGGCTTCACTAAACAGTGGCCCTAAGATACAGAAAACCCGTCTAGCAGTTAGAATTTCAGGCTGTCCTGTATTAAGGTTGTTCACTTAATATAGGAAAGACGGCCTGAGGTATAAATCTCTAATGATTTATGTTCAGCTTGTTTGGGTAGTTAGAGACTTAGAGCAAGACTGGAAAATAGGTGGTAAGGAGAACATGTGATCAAACCTCTCCGAAGGGTTGCATGAAGAAGGTATTTACTTTGGGAGGTTCTCAAGTCAGTTGAACAGTATGACCAATCCTGTTAATGTCAGTGAGCCTCTGTCTCTGTTTTTAAAAACCAACCTAGGTCTTCATTAATGGGCCCATGTGAAAAATGACGATGGAGAAATCATTACAACAACTCGTGAAAGAAAAACCATGCCCCAAGAAAGGAAAAAACAAAGCTAACTCCACCGCCTTTAACATGTTGGCTAATCAGAGGTCCTGAGTCTGTCCACATGACACCTTTATTGCAAGCACAAACAACAATTGAGAAAACCAGTGCACTAAACAAAACTACAACCAAGGACCTTCACAGAATCCACTGCATTCCCCTGCTACCTCCACGAGAACAGGTGCTGGATTCCATGGCTGAGAGGCCTTAAGACAAATCATATTATAGGACTCTTTAGAGACACTCCCCAGTACCAGCCTGAAGCCTGGTAGTTCCACTGGGTAGCTAGGCCCAGAAGAGAAATAATAATCTCTACAATCCAGCTTTCAGGAAGCCCCATCCCTAGGGGAAGCAAGAGAGCACCACATCAAGGGAACACCCCACGAGACAAAAAACCCTTCAAAAAATCAATGAATCCAGGAGCAGGTTTTTTGAAAAGATCAACAAAATAGACCACTAGCAAGACTAATAAAGAAGAAAAGAGAGAAGAATCAAATAGACACAATAAAAAATGATAAAGGGGATATCACCACCGATCCCACAGAAATGTAAACTACCATCAGAGAATACTATAAACATCTCTATGCAAATAAACTAGAAAATCTAGAAGAAATGGATAAATTCCTGGACACATACACCCTCCCAAGACTAAACCAGGAAGAAGTTGAATCTCTGAATAGACCAATAACAGGCTCTGAAATTGAGGCAATAATTAATAGCCTACCAATAAAAAAAAGTCCAGCACCAGACAGATTCACAACTGAATTCTACCAGAGGTACAAAGAAGAGCTGCTACCCTTCCTTCTGAAACTATTACAATCAATAGAAAAAGAGAGAATCCTCCCTAACTCATTTTATGAGGCCAGCATCATCCTGATACCAAAGCCTGGCAGAGACACACACAAAAAAGAGAATTTTAGGCCAATATCCCTGATGAACATGGACGCGAAAATCCTCAATAAAATACTGGCAAACCAAATCCAGCAGCACATCAAAAAGTTCCACCATTATCAAGTGGGCTTCATCCCTGGGGTGCAAGGCTGGTTCAACATATGCAAATCAATAAACATAATTCATCACATAAACAGAACCAATGACAAAAGCCACATGATTATCTCAGTAGATGTAGAAAAGGCCTTTGACAAAATTCAACAGCCTTTCATGCTAAAAACTCTCAATAAACTAGGTATTGATGGAATGTATCTCAAAATAATAAGAACTATTTATGACAAACCCACAGCCAATATCATACTGAATGGGCAAAAACTGGAAGCATTCCCTTTGAAAACTGGCACAAGACAAGGATGCCCTCTCTCACTGCTCCTATTCAACATAGTATTGGAAGTTCTGGCCAGGGCAATCAGGCAAGAGAAAGAAATAAATGGTATTTAATTATGAAAAGAGGAAGTCAAATTGTCCCTGTTTGTAGATGACATGATTGTATGTTCAGAAAACCCCGTCGTCTCAGCCCAAAATCTCTTTAAGCTGGTAAGCAACTTCAGCAAAGTCTCAGGATACAAAATCAATGTGCAAAAATCACAAGCATTCTTATACACCAAGAACAGACAAACAGAGAGCAAAATCACGAGTGAACTCCAATTCACAATTACTACAAAGAGAATAAAATAACTAGGAATCCAACTTACAAGGGATGTGAAGGACCTTTTCAAGGAGAACTACAAACCACTGCTCAACGAAATAAAAAAGGACACAAACAAATTGAAGAATATTCCATGCTCATGGATAGGAAGAATCAATATTGTGAAAATGGCTATACTGTCCAAGGTAATTTATAGGGTCAACACCATCCCCATCAAGCTACCAATGACTTTCTTCACAGAATTGGAAAAAAATTACTTTGAACTTCATGTGAAACCAAAAAAAAGCCTGCATAGCCAAGACAATCCTAAGCAAAAAGAACAAAGCTGGAGGCATCGTGCTACCTGACTTCAAACTATACTACAAGGCTACAGTAACCAAAACAGCATGGTACTGGTACCAAAACAGACATATAGACCAATGGAACAGAACAGAGACCTCAGAAATAACACCACACATCTACAACCATCTGATCTTTGACAAACCTGACAAAAACAAGAAATGGGGAAAGGATTCCCTATTTAATAAATGGTGCTGGGAAAACTGGTTAGCCATATGTAGAAAGCTGAAACTGGATCCTTTCCTTACACCTTATACAGAAATTAACTCAAGATGGATTAAAGACTTAAACGTAAGACCTAAAACCATAAAAACCCTAGAAGAAAACGAAGTATCTGCTTTCTCCAAGAGACTCACATAACACATAAGGACTCATATAAACTTAAAGTAAAAGGGTAGAAGAAGATATTCCATGCAAATGGTAACTAAAAGTGAGCAGGAGTAGCTATTCTTATATCAGACAAAACAGACTTTAAAGCAACAACAGTTAAAAAAGACAAAGAGGGATATTATAAAATGTTAAAAAGTCTAGTTCAACAGGAAAATGTCACAATCCTAAATATTTATGTACTTAATGCTGGAGCTCCTAAATTTTTAAAATAATTACTATCTATTAAGAAATGAGATAAATGACAACACAATAATAGTGGGGACTTCAATACTCCACTGACAGCACTAGATAGGTCATCAAGACAGAAAGTCAACAAAGAAACAATGGACTTAAAATATACCCTAGAACAAATAGACTTAACAGATATTTACATAACATTCTACCCCAAAACTGCAGGATATATTCTTTTCCTCAGCACACGGAACATTCTCCAAGATGGACTGCATGATAGGCCACAAAATATGTCTCGATAAATTTAAGACAATTGAAAGCATATTAAGTATCCTCTCAGACCACAGTGGAATAAAATTGGAAATCTACTCCAAAAGGAAGCCTCAAAACCATGCAAATAACATGGAAATTAAACAACTGCTCCTGAATTATTATTGGATCAATAATGAAATCAATATGGAAATTAAACATTTCTTTGAACTGAACGATAATAGTGACACAAACCTATCAAAACCCTTGGGATACAGCAAAAGCAATGCTAAAAGGAAAGTTTATAGCATTAAATGCCGATATCAAGAAGTCTGAAAGAGCATGATTAGACCATCTAAGGTCACACCTCAAGGAACTAGAGAAACAAGAACGAACCAAACACAAAACCAGCAGAAGAAAAGAAATAACAAAGATCAGAGCAGAACTAAATGAAATTGAAACCAAAAATACAAAGGAGAAATGAAACACAAAGCTGTTTCTTTGAAAAGATAAACAAAATATATAGACCATTAGTGAGATTAACCAGGAAAGAAAGAAAAGTGATTCAAATAAGCTCGATTAGAAATGAAATGGGAGATATTACAACTGATACCACACAAATACAAAAGAACATTCAAGGCCACTGATACGGTTTGGCTGTGTCCCTACCCAAATCTCACCTTCAATTGTAGTAATCCCCACATGATAAGGGCGGGGCCAAGTGGAAATAAACGAATTGTGGGGGCAGTTTCCCTCATACTGTACTCGTATGTAGTGAATAAGTCTCATGAGATTTGATGGTTTTATAAATGGGAGGTCCCCTGCACAAGATCTCTTGCCTGCCACCAGTTTTGTTATTTTTTTTTAAAGAGATTCTCACTCTGTCACCCAGGCTGGAGTATAGTGGTGTAATCACAGCTCACTAAAGCCTCAATTCCTGGACTCAGGTGATCCTCCCACCTCTGGAGTAGCTAGGACTACAGGCATGCATCCTCATACCAGGATAATGTTTTTGTATTTTTGGTAAAGACGAGGTTTACAAAGAAATCAGAACTTCATATACACCATATGCAACAATCACAATATACAAAAATCAACTCAAGATGGATTAAAGACTTAAATGTAAAACCAAAAGTATAAAAACACTAGAAGAAAACCTAGGCCGTACCATTCAGGAATAGGCATGGGCAAAGATTTCATGATGAAGACACCAAAACAATTGCAACAAAAACAAAAATTGACGATTGAGATCTAATTAAACTAAAGGGCTTCTGCGCAGCCAAAGAAACTATCAACAGAGTAAACAGACAACCTACGGAATGGGAGAAAATTTTGACAAACATGCATCTGACCAAGGTCTAATATCCAGCATCTATAAGGAATATAAATTTACAAGAATAAATACAAACAACTCCATTAAAAAGTGGGCAAAGGACGTGAACAGACACCTCTCAAAAGAAGACATACATGTGGCCCACAATCATATGAAAAAAGTCTCAACATCACTAATCATTAGAGAAATGCAAATCAAAACTGCAATGAGGTACTGTCTCACGTAAGTCACAATGGCTATTAAGAAGTCAAAAAATTACAGATGCTGGTGAGGCTGTGGAGAAAAAGGAACTCTTTTACACTCTTGGTCGGAGCATAAATTAGTTCAACCATTGTGGAAGACAGTGCGGTAATTCCTCAAAGACCTAGAGACTGAAATACCATTCAACCTAGCAATCCTATTATTGGGTATATATCCAAAGATAAACATCATCCAATTATAAAGACACATGCATGCATATGATCACTGCAGCATTATTCACAATAGCAAAGACATGGAATTGATCTAAATGCCCATCAATGATAGACTGGACAAAGAAAATGTGGTAAATATACACCAGGGAATACTATGCAGGCATAAAAAGGAACGAGATCATGTCCTTTGGAGGGATATGAATGGAGCTGGAGGCCATCATCCTTAGTAAACTAAAGCAGGAATAGAAAACCAAATACCGTATATTTTCTCATATAAGTGGGAGCTAAATGATGAGAACACATAGATACATAGACAGGAAAAACAGCTGGGGCCTACTGGAGGGCAGAGGGTCGGGGGAGGAAGAGGATCAGAAAAAGTAATTGATACTAGGCTTAATACCTGGTTGATGAAATAATCTGTAAAACAAACCCCTGACACACATTTACTTATTTAACAAACCTCCACATCCTGCACTTGTACTCATGAACTTAAAAGTTAAAAAGAAAAAAGAGAATCACAATACTAACTAATGTGAATATTCTGAGTTTCTGGTTGGGGAGGAATGGGTTTCTGCTATATAGCAGAGACAGGCATAACTTTGAAATCCAGGGGATTTACTTGATTTTTAGTATTCACATTGTCCAGTAGTCCTCTTTAATGAATAACTGCCTTAACTCATTAAAGAAAATACCACTAAGGCTCAGATCTTATAGGAATGATAGTTTGGGTCACCTCACCAGGTGAAGTATTCTTTCCAACCAAGGTGCTAGCTGAGGGTACGGTATTCATACGATAGATGGTGAATGAAGGAAGATGTGATGGTAAACTCAGACCTTGTCACTACTAATGATGCAGGGACAGTAGCAACTAGGTTTGGTGTTAATTTTCATTCTTCTAGGTTATATGATGAGCCCTGGTAATGATAACTGTTTTAGACATAATGCGTTTCTCTCAAGGTACTTGAGACAAAGAATTTGAGATAAACACATGAGTGCACACTATTAATTTGAGAAATGATACTAGGAAGCATGATAGGGTAGTGGGGAAATAAGCTCGGGAAGTTAAAGAAGACAATAAAGTGTTCATTATATTGAGCAATTTACTGCTTATGGCAACTAGGACTCAATCCCACTGGAGAACTCTGGCGGACAGTGTAAGATATGAGTTATTTTATATATATATCTCTCCACTAACTCCTGGAAATTGTTGGTCAAGCGATGCTCCTGAGGTTATTATTAAGCCCTAGGTATTTCTGACCTGCTCTCTGAGAACTGGGCCAAGCATAAAGTTCCTGCTATTCGCCGGGCGCGGTGGCTCACGCTTGTAATCCCAGCACTTTGGGAGGCCGAGGCGGGCGGATCACGAGGTCAGGAGATCGAAACCACGGTGAAACCCTGTCTCTACTAAAAATACAAAAAAATTAGCCGGGCGTGGTGGCAGGCGCCTGTAGTCCCAGCTACTCGGAGAGGCTGAGGCAGGAGAATGGCGTGAACCCGAGAGGCGGAGCTTGCAGTGAGCCGAGATTGCACCGCTGCACTCCAGCCTGGGCGACAGAGTGAGACTCCGTCTAAAAAAAAAAAAAAAAAACGTTCCTGCTATTCAAAGTTAATCATTTGTTATATATGGGAGTGATGAATGCCTAGCTGACATAATACAGATGGGACACTAACAACATCTTCTACAACAATGTTTTAGTTTTCAGTTGCAAATATATTTGAATTGTTATAACCCAATAATTGTATAATAGGTAACAGGATTTGGTGTAGTTATCTCAAGAATTTTCTTACCCAAGATTTTTTTTTTTCCAGCAAAGAGCACTAATAGATTCTGAGGTACAAAAGTGATGATTGTGTTGGATATCATCAGTTTGCTGCTATAATTCCACTCATTACTTTTCTCCACTCTGCTCTGTACCTAAAGAGGTTGACCTATTATAGACATCAATGGTCTCCTTTACCATCTAGCTTAGTTTTAGGCTTGGCTTGTGAAGAGCACTGGCAAGAGATCTGAGAGCATGAGGAAACTTAAATCTGGATATTTATCTCCTTTCCTGATGAATCTCAATGGCTTGGTGGTGTCTCTTTAATAAAGGCTACATTTGTCTTATGACCCTCTGATAAAACCACCTGTGGAGTTCGCTTAACTTCTGTCTCCTTTTGCCTCTTCAGGCACCTTTTCAGGTGGTAGTGGCTCTCTTCTGTTGCAAGACTCAGGATACAATCTCTACCTATACAGATTTCTTTAAACTTTCCTTATGTCACTTAAATCGTACCTTTTATTAAATTACTCAAAGAGAATGTATTATTAAGATTCAGTATGTATATTAACCTTCTGTATTTTTTTTAATTTGCTGCTTATTTCCTGTCTTATTTTTATATTGGTTCATTATTTCTTATAGATTTATAAAAATTCTTCACTTATTGTGGATATTAATTGTTTGCTAGACCTATGACCAATAATTTCTCCCAATCTATCCTTAAACTTTGTATATGGTATATTATACAAACTTTAAAAGTTTTTATATCATCAAATATGTCAATATTTTTCTTTCCATAAACTTTGAATGTTCTTTCTTGCTTAAGAAGTTCTGTTTTTTTATTTCGATAGTTTTTGGGGAACAGATTTTTTTTTTGTTACCTGAGTAAGTTCTTTAGTGGTTATTTCTGAAATTTTGGTGCACCCACCACCTGAGAAGTGTACACCGTACACAATGTGTAGTCTTTTATCTCTCACCGCCCATCCTACCCTTCCCTGCAAGTCCCCAAAGTCCATTACATTTCTTCTTATGCCTTTACATCCTCATAGCTTAGCTCCCACTAATGAGTGAGAACATGCACAGCTCCATCCAGGTTGCTGCAAATGCCATTATTTTGTTCCTGGTTTGTTTTTTTGTTTGTTTGTGTTTTTTTTTTTTGAGACAGAGTTTCGCTCTTGTCGCCCAGGCTGGAGTGCAATGGCGCGATCTTGACTCACTGCAACCTCTGCCTCCCAGGTTTAAGCAATTCTCCTGCCTCAGCCTCCCCAGTAGCTGGGATTACAGGCATGTGCCATCATGCCCAGCTAAATTTGTATTTTTGGTAGAGATGGAGTTTCTCCACGTTGGTCAGGCTGGTCTTGAACTCCTGAGCTCAGTTGATCCCCCCGCCTCAGCCCCCCAAAATGCTGGGATTACAGGCATGAGTCACTGTGCCCAGCCTATTTTGTTCCTTTTTATGGCAGAGTAGTATTCCATGGTGTATATAAACCATGTTTTCTTTATCCACTAATTTGTTGATGGGCATTTAGGCTGGTTCCATATTTTTGCTATTGCAAGTTGTGCTGCTATAAACATGTATATGCAAGTGTCTTTTTCATATAACTTATTTTGTTCTGGGTAGATACCGAGTAGTGAGATTGTTTGATCAAATGGTAGTTCTACTTTTAGTTCTTTAAGAAATCTCCATACTGTTTTCCATAGTGATCGTACTAGTTTACATTTCCACCGGCAGTGTAAAAGTATTCTCTTCTCACCGCATCCACACCAACATCTACTAATTTTTATTTTTTAATTATGGCCATTCTTGCAGGAGTAAAGTAGTATCTCACTGTGGTTTTAACTTGCATTTTCTTGATAAATAGTGATATTGAGCATTTTTTCATATGTTTGTTGGGCATTTGTATATCTTCTTTTGAGAATTGTCTATTGATGTCCTTTGCCCACTTTTTGATGGATTGTTTTTTTCTTACTGATTTTTTGAATTTCTAGTTGATTCTGGATATTAGTCCTGTGTCATATGCATAGTTTGCAAATATTTTCTCCCACACTGTGGGTTGTCTGTTTTCTCTGCTGATTATTTCTTTTGCTTTGCAGAAGCTTTTCTGTTTAATTAGATCTCATCTTTATTTTTGCTTTTGGGATTTGCTTTGGGATTCTTGTTCATTAACTCTTTGCCTATGCCAACATCTAGAAGAGTTTCTATGATGTTATTTTCTAGAAGTTTTATGATGTCAGGTCTTAAATTTAAGTCTTTGATCCATCTTGAGTTGATTTTTGTATAAGACAATAAGGTAAGACTTGAGTTGATTTTTGTATAAGTGGACAATATGGATCCAGTTTCATTCTTCTACATATTGCTTGGCAATTATCCAAGCACCATTTGTTGAATAGGATATCCTTTTCCCAATTAAAGTTTTTGTTTGCTTTGTCAAAGGTCAGTTGGTTGCAAGTATTTGGCTTTATTTATGGGTTCTCTATTCTGTCCCATTGGTCTGTGTGCCTGTTTTTATACCAGTAGCATGCTGTTTTGCTGACTATAGCGTTGTAGTATATTTTGAAGTCAGATAGTGTGATGCCTCTAGATTTGTTATTTTTACTTAGTCTTGCTTTGGCTATGCAGGCTCTTTTTTGGTTCCATGTGAATTTTAGGATTGTTTTTTCTAGTTCTGTGAAGAATGATGTTGGTATTTTGATGGAAATTGCATTGAATCAATAGATTGCTTTTGGCAGTATGGTCATTTTCACAATATTGATTCTATCCATCCATGAGCATGGAATGTGCTTCCATTCATTTGTGTCAGCTATGATTTGTTTCAGCAGTGCTTTGTAGTTTTCCTGGTAGAGGTCTTTCACTTCCTTAGTTAGGTATGTTCCTAAGTATTTTTATTTTATTTTATTTTATTTTATTTTATTGCAGCTGTTGTAAAAGAGATTGAGTTCTTGATTTGTTTATCAGGTTGGACATTGTTGGTGTATAGCAGTGCTACTGATTTGTGTACATTGATACATTATCCTGAAACTTTACTGAATTCATTCATCAGTTCTTGGAGCTTTTTGGATGAATCTTTATGGTTTTCTAGGTATATGATCATATCATTGGTGAACAGTAACAGTTTGACTTCCTCTTTACTGATTTGGATGCCCTTTATTTCTTTCTATTGTTTAACTGCTCTGGCTAGGACAAGAAGTTCTTATGCTCTATAAACTTATTAAAATATTTGACTATATTTTCTCCAGCACTTTCGTAAACGTGTTTGTATGTTTATATTTAACATTCAATTTCAGTTTATTTTTGCATATAAGAGGCATGGGCCAAGCTTGTCTTTTTCCTTTAACAGGATATCTAATTGCACTGATGACATTTATGTGTCATTATGTGTTTTTTATTGATATTAAATACCATCTTCATCCTAAACTAAAGTTACCTGTATCCATAGATTTCCTTCTTGTCTCATTTAATCTATTCCCTGATGTACGTTTCTACTCCCATGCCAATATTACAATATTTTAGTTACTAAAGCTTTATTGTATAGTTTGCTCTTTGGTAGGAGAAGTACCCATTTATTATTGTTTTTCATCAAACATTGGGGCTATGTTTGCAAAATGACTCTTCAATCTAAATTTTATAATCTCAGGTTTTAATCAAAGCATTTTGATTTGAATTACTTGAATTTATGGACCACATTAGGACTGTTATCTTTTCATACATATGGTATATTACTTTATTTTCTGTTTTTCTTTTATACCCTTCAATAAAGATTTATAATTTCCTTTATTTAACATATTCCATTAAGCCTATTCCTAGGCATTTCATACATTTTTTAGTATTTATTGTGAATGAAATCTCTATATTTTATATGTAACCATTATATTGTTTTTCCCAATTGATAGTTTTTTAGCTGATTTCCTACCTCTTCTGGGTACACAATTATATACACATATGTAATAATCACATGTAATATAAGGTATATAGTTAGAATACATAGCTGGGTTCAAAAGTGAAAAAACTCCTGACTATTATAATCAATGAGAAAACATGCAGCCCTAGTGACAATCTGGAATTGAAACTCCCTGAGTGCAGCATATGCAGATATATATATATATATGACAAGTGGGTAATGACAGTCAAGACTGCAACCCCAGGAAAATTGGAATTTCTATTCCTTAATAATGCTAGCAGTGGACAATGAGTTGTCCCATCAGTGAATAAGACAGTGCACATTCTCTACATTCCTATGAAAAACAAGGTCTGTAAGAAGTTGTTCACCAGATCTTGGTTGGCAATAGAAACACCCATGAAAAACCAGCACTTCCAAAACTATGGTTCCTGTGGATGTGAGCATTTTCCTGCAATGGCTGTTTGGAGGGGGTCTTAAATGTGTGTGAATTAGAAGACAATGGCGTCTATGTATTAATCAGTTCCCCCTAATTTCCTCCTTAAATGACAGAGTAGCTTCACAACTATGAAAATTCTCCACAAATCCATGGCTTCAGCATTATTTGAAGACAAAGTATGCTTAAACTGAAAAATAATTATGAGTAAAATGAGAATAGTAACAAATCCCAGCATAGAATCCTCAACTTTCCCATATCACCTTCCCCACTGCAAGGCTTTATGGTGAGCAAAGGCAGATGAAGAAAAATTGCAGAGAAGACAGAAGACAGCAAAGTGTCCTAAGGGTGATTTGGAATAATAACTAGAAGGATACATTCACACTAAATCTGAAAGTTCAGAGAAGGGACTGGAAGAAAGGGATTTCAAAATATTTGTAATTGAAAGGATTAAATGCCATAAAAAGCTTCAGTTGTGCAAAATAAAGGGCCAAGCTTGTCATAGAGGTCTAAGTGCTTGATTTTTAAGAATGATTTTAAAGGAAAGGTAAGATTTAAAAAGGTAGTGTTCCAAATATATAGCTTCTGGTGGAGAAAAAAAAGTTAAATAGGAAGAAACAAGTACCTTTTGCTACCTGAGTGGTGCCAAGAAAAAGAAGGAAAAGGGAAAATATTAGAATCCTGTAACACAAAACAAGCACGTAATTGGTGACTCACAATTACTACCTTTCAACAAAACAAAAAATAGTGACAAATTAACAAAAAAAGTTCCATTTCTGTTTCACTCTCCAACTCTCCCTCTCTCACTCTCACTTTCTTCGCTCTGTTTGATTATGGTTTTGTTGTAATCAAATACCTAAAGTTGCTTTTTTTTTTCATTTTTCTCTATTAAAGCACTACAGACAATAATGGTAGTCCAGAATGGCTATGGACTTGGTGGATCAATTATCTTTTTGCCGCTGTCTTTGCATGGTGTACATTAATACCATTGTCATGCTTTCCAAACAATATGCCAGGTGACTATAAAATGTAATTTATTAAATTGGAGGATAGTAGTTTCTTCCACCATGGTTCTTATTCTCGTAGAATGACTATATTACATTTTTACATACATGAGTATGCCTCTCGCTGTAGTGGTTTGTCATAGAGATACAGTGTCAAGTGCTAGTATTATTTAAGCAAATAAAGCAGCATTACAGCCAAATATTATTTGATTTATGTACCAGAATTTCTTATTCTTTTCATTTAGTTTTGAGACAGGGCCTTGCTTTGTCACTCAGGCTGAGTGCAGTGGTATGATCACATATCACTGTGGCCTCAAACTTCTGGGCTCAAGTCATCCTCCTGCCTCACCTTCAGAGTAGAATTGGACTACAGATGCATGCCACCATGCTCAGCAAGTTTTTAAAATTTTTCCTTTTTTTTCTAGAGATGGAGTCTTGCTATGTTGCGCAGGCTAGTCTTAAACTCCTGGCCTCAAGCTGTCCTTCCACCTTAGCTTCACAATGCATTGAGATTACAGGTGTAAGCCACCACACCTGGCCCAGAATTTCATTAGAATTAGTGCATACTTTGTTTCTCATTATTTCCTTTTAAAAATGCTTCATATCTAGAGTTCATACAGTGTCTTGAAAACTGAAGCATATTTAAATCTACTTACCTAGCATTAATGTATTGACTACCTTAGAATTGTTGTAAGATAAAATAATAACTGTTAAAATTTTCCTGGAAACACTGAAAAATACATGTAAAGTCAAAGAAATCAAATACTCTCCTGATTATAGTACATTTCATTGGCACAAAATAGTTTTAGTTATATCAAAGATTATTCCCTCATATTTTAGAGCAAATCAAGTGTGGCTAAATTTTAAAATAAATTAAAATGTTATTTACTCAGTCATGGGAGCTACATTTCAAGTATTTAACAGCCACGTGTAGCTAGTGGCTACAGTATTGGACTGTGCAGATATGGAAAGTTTTCATTATCACAGAATGTTCTTCAGGACAACACTGTTTTAGAAGATTGTGTCTTTTAGTTAATGAGGTTGACTTTAGCTTGTTCAAAAACAACTCATTTGCCATTTCAGGATTAATTGAATTTATTAGGGTGTGTATGTATGTTTTATGTATGGGTTTTAGTTATTTGAATATGTCATAAGTTTTTTTACTTGTTTATATATAGGTTCAACACGGATAAAAGCTAGGAAACGTAAACAGCTTCATTTGTTTGACAGCAAACTTAAAAATCTGGAACTTGGAACTAGTATCAAGGATTTATGTACTGGTCTTTGGGTAAAGTAAAATATTTTACTTGAACAAGCCAACTAAGTTGACCTGTGTAATTTTCTAGTAGTGAACTTATGAAAATACCCATAAAGGGTTCAACCTAAATCTGGGTGAGACTTTTGAAGTCTTTTAACTAACTTATTCACTTTACAGATAATAAAAAATAGGGCTGGCTTTGCTAATAACTTGACTAGTGTCAGAGATTGGCACCAGGTATTTTCCTTCTATTTCTTTTAGTTTTTTATTATTTTGTGTTTTTTTTTTCTCTGCAGAAATAAATAAGGCATTTAATGGGATGACATGTATGTATCAACATTATCTTTTTTATTATGTTTAAGTGACTCAGAAGAGAACTCTAGAAGTTGAAAAATAGTCCCACAAACGTCATGTTTTGTGGAAAATATCTCAATATTAAATGAAGAAAATCTTTCTTTTTCTAAGTGAAACAAGGTCTACAATATAGACATTGTGGAGTTAAAAAACACCAACTTTTAAATAATGATTTGACTTTCCATTTGTTTTCTCTTCTGCTATTCATAGCTTCATCCTCTCTGTTGTTTGCAGATTGTATTTCTCACATACAGATTTTATCACGTCATTTCTCAGATTACTTGATAGATGAATTTCATACCTTTTAATAGGACTTTGAAGATCTTTCACAGTAGCATCAACTGAATTTTCCTATCCCATTTTCTTAGAGTTTTATCCCTCTCTCCTCCACATTCCAGCCACTTTGTCTTTCCTGGACACATTAGGTAATTTTATAGTCCTGTATTTTTGGTAGATGCTAATCTCTCTATTTAAAATGTTGTTCTCTCTCTTCTCTATTATAAAAAAAGTCTTTGTCAAATCTCACCTTATATTCCCAGGCAAAATGAGTTTCTCCCTCCTTAATGTTTTCACAGATCTTTGTTATAACATAATGTTATATATATATAGATAAAAATATATATATTCTTTTGTTATACTGGTTTAATCCTAAAACAAATGTATATGTTGTATAAAATCAGAAATATGTTTGTTTCTATTCTGTGTTTATCTTTTAATCAAATCATAAACCATCCCTCCTAATTGGTTACATTTAATTCAGATTTGTATTTAGTTTTAATTTTTATCAAAGTATTACATGTACGTATATTTTAACAACACAGAAGCCAATTAGTTATAATCTCTTTCATATTGTTAAAAATTAAGACACAATTATTAAAAACACTTCAGAAAATTTAAACATGAGTGTTTTAAGGTTTTTTTTGTTTTGTTTTAAGTTTACTGCCAAAAAAAAAAAAAAAAAAAAAAATAAGCCAATTCCAATTCTTCTTACTTGGAAACGGAGTATTTTATTATTATTTTTAGACAGGATATAGAATAATATAATGCCTGGTAACAATCTTAGACTTCTGACTAACATCTATTTGAGTAAATAACTAGACGATATCTGATTTCTTTTTAAAGTTTATCAGAAGATGGAACTTTTAGAATTGCAGAGTGAGAAACGTGGAAAATCTTGACCTCCAAAATGTGGTGGTAAAACTGGCAGAATTGTCAACAACTATTTTGAAACTCTGGAAATTAAGCAAAGGAATACAATAAATTGAAAGCATTTATTCAAAAGTTATTGAACATTGGTTAGAAGAGTAGGGTCTGTGGCATTCAAATTTGGGACTGCATCCATTGTCTTTTCTTCCCTCCCTACCCTCCATGTCTTGATAACAGTGAAGGCTAACAGTCTTCCTGCCACTTGAGGCGGTTGATCTAGTTTGGAGCTCCATGGAAAAGTCCTGGGACATTGTAGTCAGCAATGACAATATTGGTGGCAAATCTTTGGAAAAGGCCAGCATCACAGCTGCCAGAGGCAGCAATACTTGTTAGGGGAAACAGTAAACCAGCCAAAAATGTAAAAGATCTATCTGGCCAATGATATTGGGCTTTGAAAGCTTTAATATATTCATGGGGATCTGAAAGGGTTCACACACTCAGGAGAGGTCAGAGATGGCCCCAGTTATCTACTGGTTCCTGGCTGAGCAGAAGTCCTTACATAAACAGAAAGTGAAAGTCAAAGCAGCTTGTAAACTGCCTGAAACTTGACTATGTGATCCAATCCATGTACAGATTCCCTCAGCAAAAAGTGGAAGCCCTACTGAATCAAGATATTTCAGTAAAACCCCTGCCCAATTATTGGGTGGCCATCAAGGTATGCTGACCCCAGGTGACTCCTGGGAAGCCAGGCTTAAAAATGAGGAAAATAATTAAAAATAGAACATAGGCTTCTGTGGCTGCACACTCCTAGGAAGATAGAAGTTATTTAATTTGTCCTGAAAAGTACTTCACAGTGCAGCTTCCTTATATAAAAGCGACCAGATTGTTTTCCACATGGAATCCTGCCCCTGTGACTCCTCACTGGGCAGGGCCTCTCCACCTGGGCACCCAGCACAGTCTCTCTGCCCCAACCCGAACCCTTCAGTTGATGATGGCTCTGCATTTCTCTGGGGAGGAAATTCCAGAGACAACTCACAGCCCCTCTGCCCTTGCTGCTGCAGTGGTACCACGGTTACTATCCTTAGGCTGGGAAAGAAATAAAGGGTCTGAGTGCTTTACTCACACCTCCAGCATGCCATGGCTGCCCTGTGGAGAAAAGGCCAGTCTTTCTTGCCTGTGAGCTCCCTGCTCACTACTAGGCCGGGCACCTCGGCTTGGGCCGGCAACACAGGTGCTTCACCCTGGTCTGATCATACCAGTTGGTGTGCTTCTCTGGAGTGGAGCCCCAAGAGATTAATGAAAGGCCCTCTGCCATTGCCACTGCCAAGATCCTTTCCCCTGGTGCCTCCAAACCAGGGAGGGAAGAAAAAGCATCAGCTTGCCCCAGGGCTGTGATGCGCAGCCTGGAAATGCCAAGCTGAGATCTGCAGCCAGTGCTAGTGGGAAAGGAGCTTACACTCTCAGCACTGACAGAGCATGGAGCATGGCTGCAAATACAAGGAAATACAGAGATGCTGCATGGATGAGCAAGAGCCCACCTACTGGCCATGATGCTTAAGTGCCATCTACTGGATTGCAGCCCAAACTTCAACACCGAAAATACTTGGCTAATATATCCCACTATGAAACCAAGCACAGGAATTCTGTCACAAATAAAGATGCTGCACAAAGCCTTGGCCCTCTGAAAACATTCAGAAATGAAGTCAACTGACTGTAGTCAAATTACACCATAGTTAAAGGAACACAGCCCACACACATGAGTAAGAACCAGCACAAAAAGCCTGGCAACTCTAAAAGCCAGAATGTCTTTTTACTTCCAAACAACCTCACTAGCTCCCCAGCAATGCTTATTCACCAGGATGAAATGGCTGAAATGACAGAATTCAGAATCTGCATGGAAATGAAGATTTTAGATATTTGGAAGAATGCTGAAACCCATCCCAAGGAATATCAGGAATCCAGTAAAATGATGAAAGTGATGAAAGATTAAGTAGCCATTTTAAGAAAGAACCAAATCTAGATGATATAGCTGGAAAACTCACTAGAAGAATTTCATAACATAATTGGGAGTATTATCAGTTGAGGAAAGAATCTCAGAGCTTGAAGACCAGTGGTTGGAATTAACTCAGACAAAAATAAAAAAGAATTTTACAACATGGACAAAACCTCAAAGAAATATGAGATTATGTTAATAGACCAAATCTATGACTCACTGGCATCCCTGAAAGACAGGGAGAAAGAGCAAGCAACTTGGAAAACATATTTGAGGATATTGTCCACAAAACTTTTCTCAATCTCACTAGAGAGGTCAGTATAAAAATCAGGAAATTCAGGCCAGGTGCGGTGGCTCATGACTGTAATCCCAGCACTTTGTGGGGCCGAGGCGGGCGGATCACGAGGTCAGGAGATCGAGACCATCCTGGCTAACATGGTGAAACCCCGTCTCTAATAAAAGTACAAAAAATTAGCCGGGCGTGGTGGCAGGCGCTTGTAGTCTCAGCTACTTGGGAGGCTTAGGCAGGAGAATGGCATGAACCCAGGAGGCGGAGCTTGCAGTGAGCCGAGATCGCGCCTCTGCACTCCAGCCTGGGCAACAGAGCAAGACTCCATCTCAAAAAAAAAAAAAAAAAAAAAAAAATTAGGAAATTCAAAGTACCCTGGTGAGACATTATACAAGATGACTATCCCCAAGAGACATAGTTATCAGATCCTCCCAGGACAATGCAAAGTAAAAAACACTAAAGGCAGCTAGAGTGACGGGAAAGGTCATCTACAAAGTCAACCCCATCAAGCTAACAGTAAAGCTGTCAGCAGAAACTCTACAGCCAGAAGAGACTGGGGGTCTATATTCAGAAATTTTAAAGAAAAGAAATTAGAACCAAGAATTTCATATCCAAACAAACTAAGCTTCATAATCCAAAGAGAAATAAAATACTCTTTAGACAAGCAAATGCTAAGGGAATTTGTTACCACCAGACCTGCCTTATAAGAAGTTCCTAAGGGGATGCTAAACATGGAAATGAAACACCATTACTGACCACCACAAAAACACACTCAAGTACTATTGACACTATAAAGCAAATACACAATCAGGTCTACATAACAACCAGCTAACCACACAATGATACGATCAAATCCACACATATGAATATTAACCTTGAACAGAAATGGATTATAGCTCCCACTTAAAAGGCACAGACTGTCAAGTCGGATAACAAAGCAAGACCTAACTGTATGCTATCTTCAAGAGACCCATCTCACATGCAAGGACACCCATAGGCTCAAAATAAAAGGATGGAGAAATATCTATCAAGCAAGTGGAAAGCAATAAAGAGCAGGGATTGCTATTCTTATGTCAGACAAAACCAACTTTAAACCAACAATAATCAAAAAGGACAAAGGGGGGCATTATATTAATGACAAAGGTTCAACTCAACAAGAAGATCTAACTCCTCTAAATATATATGCAACCAACACTGGAATGCCCAGACTCATAAAACAAGTTCTTAGAGACTTATGAAGAGACTTAGATAACTACACAATAACAGTGGGAGACTTCAACACCCCACTGACAGTATTGGACAGATCACTGAGGCAGAATACTAACAAAGATATTTGGGACCTAAACTTGGCACTTGACCAAATGTACCTAACAGTTCTATGGAGAACACTCCATCTAACCAAAACAAAATATATATTCTCATCTGCACATGGTACATCCTCTAAAATTGACCACACAATCAGCCATAAAGCAATTCTTAACAGATTCGAATAAAATGAAATCATACCAACTGCACTCTCAAACAACAGTGCAATAAAAATAGAAATTGATATCAAGAAGATCTCTCAAAACCATACAATTACATGGAAATTAAACAGTCTGCTCCTGAATGACTTTTGGGTAAACAATAAAATTAAGACAGAAATCAAGAAATTGTTTGAAAGTAATGAAAACAAAGATACAACATACCAGAATCTCTGGAACACAGCTAAAGCATTGTTAAGAAGGAAGTTTATAGTGCTAAACACTCACATAAAAAAGTTACAAATATCTCAAATTAACAATCTAACATCACACCTAGGGAAACTAAAAACAAGAGCAAACCAACTCCAAAGGTAGCAGAAGAAAAGAAGGAAACAAAATTGGAGCTGAACTGAACAAAAGAAAGAAGAGAAAAACCATAAAAAGATGAATGAAACGAAATGTTTGTTCTTAGAAAGAATAAATAAGATTGATAGACCACTAGCTAGACAAATAAAGAAGAAAAGGGACAAGATATAAATAAACACAATCAGAAATGACAAAAGGGAAATTACCACCAACCTCACAGTTATACAAAAAACCCTCAGAGACTATTACAAGCACCACTATGCACATAAACTAGAAAATCTGGAAGAAACGGATAAATTTCTGGAAGCATGCAACCTCCTAAGATTGAACCAGGAAGAAATTGAAACCCTGAATGGACAAGTATTGAGTTGCAAAATTGAATCAATTATAAAAAAAAACGACCAATGAACCAGAAAAGACTCTGTATGAGACAAAACACAGCCAAATTCTACTAGACACATAAAGAACAGCTGATAACCAATCCTAATGAAACTATTCTTAAAAAATCAAGGGGGAGGGAATCCTTAACACGTTCTATGAGGCCAACGTCATTCTGATACCAAAACCTGGCAGAGACACAAATGAAATAAGAACGCTTCAGGCCAATGTCCTTGATGAACATAAATGCAAACATTCTCAAAAAAATACTAGCAAACTGAATCCAGGTGCACATCAAAAAACTAAACCACCACAATTGAGTAGGCTTTATGTCTGGGATGCAAGGTTGGTTAAACATACACAAATCACTAAATGTGATTCACCATATAAACAGAACTAAAAACAAAAGCACATGATCATCTCGATAGATGCAGAAAATCCTTTTGATAAAATTCAATATCCTTTTGGGTTAAAAACTTTCAACAGGGCCAGGTGTGGTGGTTCACACCTGTAATCCCAGCACGTTGGGAGGCCGAGGTGGCAAATCATGAGGTCAGGAGTTTGAGACCAGTCTGGCCAACTTGCTGAAACTCTGTCTCTACCAAAAATACAAAAAATCAGCAGGGCGTAGTGGTGGGTGCCTGTAATCCCAGCCACTTGGGAGGCTGAGGCAGAAGAATCGCTCGAACCCAGGAGGCAGAGGTTGCAGTGAGCCGAGATCACTCCACTGCACTCCAGCCTGGGAGACAGAGTGAGACTCCATCTCAAAAAAAAAAAAAAAACCTTTCAACAAACTAGGCATCGAAGGTACATACCTCAAAATAAGAGTCATCTGTGACAAACCCATAACCAACATCATACTGAATGGGGAAAAGCTGGAAATATTCCCCTTTGAAAACTGGAACAAGACAAGGATGCCCTCTCTCATCACTCCTATTCAACATAGTATTGGAAGTCCTGGCCAGAGCAATCAGACAAGAGAAAGAAAGAAAGCGCATCCAAATAGGAATAGAGGAAGTCAAACTTATTTTCTTTACAGACAATATAATGCTCTACCTAGAAAGCCCCATAGTATCTTCCCAGTGGCTCCTAGATTTCATAAACAAATTCAGCAAAGTTTCAGGATACAAAATCAATGTACAGAAATCAGTAGCATTTCTCTACACCAATAATGTCCAAGCTGAGAGCCAAATCAAGAATGCAATCCCAGGTCGGGCGCGGTGGCTCAAGCCTGTAATCCCAGCACTTTGGGAGGCCGAGGTGGGCGGATCACGAGGTCAGGAGATCGAGACCATCCTGGCTAACATGGTGAAACCCTGTCTCTACTAAAAATACAAAAAATTAGCCGGGCGTGTTGGCGGGCGCCTGTGGTCCCAGCTACTCGGGAGGCTGAGGCAGGAGAATGGCATGAACCTGGGAGGCGGAGCTTGCAGTGAGCCGAGATCGCGCCACTGCACTCCAGCCTGGGGGACAGAGCAAGACTCCGTCTCAAAAAAAAAAAAAAAAAAAAAATGCAATCCCATTCACAATAGCTACAAAAAGACTAAAATACCTAGGAATACAACTAACCAGGATGTTGAAAGATCCGTACAAGGAGAACTATAAAACACTGCTGAAAGAAATCAAAAGACAACACAAGCAAATGGAAAAATATTCCAGACTCATGAATAGGAAGACTCAATATAGTTAAAATGGCCATTCTGCCCAAAGCTATTTACAGATTTAATACTATCCTAATGAACTACCAATGACATTTTTCACAGAATTAGTAAAAACAACCATTCTAGAATTCATTTGGAACATCATCAACAACAAAAACCCTGAAGAGCCAAAGCAATCCTAAGCAAAAAGAGCAAAGCTGGAGGATGACACGACCCAACTTCAAAATATACTACGATGCTCCTAAAACAGCATGATACTGGTACATACTGACTGTACATACATACAGTATGTACCAGCATGGTACTGGTACATACTGACTGGTACATACAGGTACAACAGACATATAGACCAGTGGAACATAATAGAGAACACAGAAATAAAGGTGCACACCTACAACTATCTGATCTTCAACAAAGCTACCAAAAATAAGCAATAAGCAAATTACTCCCTATTCAATAAATGATGCTGAGATAACTGGCTAGCCATATGTGGAATTGAAACTGGACCCCTGCCTTTCACCATATACAAAAATCAACTCAAGATGGATTAAAGATTTAAATGTAAAATCTAAAGTATAAAAACCATAGAAGAAAATCTAGGAAATACCATTCTGGATGTTGGCCCAGGCAAAGACACGACGGAGACTCTGAAAGCAATCATGACAAAAACAAAAATTGACAAGTGGGACTTAGTTAAACTAAAGCATTCTGCACAGCAAAAGAAACTATCAACAGAGTACACAGACAACCTACAGAATAGGAGAAAATATTTGCAAACTATACGTCTGACAAAGGTCCATAAATAACTCAAACAAATCAGCAAGCAAAACAACCCCACTATAAAATGGGCAAAGGACATAAACAGACACTTTTTCAAAAATGTCTTTTCAAAAGAAAACATACATGTGGCCAAAAAACATGAAAAATGCTCAATGTCACTCATTATTAGGGAAATTCAAATCAAAACCACAATAAAATACCATTGCACACCAGCAAAATTGGCTATTTTAAAAAGTGGAAAAATAACAGATGCTAGTGTGGTTGCAGAGAAAAGGAACTCTTAAACACTGCTGGCGGGAATATAAATTACTTCAGCCATTGTGGAAAGCAGTGTGGCAATTCCTCAAAGAAGTTAAAACAGAACTACCATTTGACCCAGCAATCCCATTACTGAATATAAACCCAAAGGAATACAAATTGTTCTATCATAAAGACACATGCATGCATATGTTCATAACAGTACTGTTCACAATAGCAAATACATGGAATCCACCTAGATGCTCATTAATGGTGAAATGGATAAAGAAAATGTAGTATATGTACACCATGGAATACTATGCTGCTATACAAAAATGAGATTTTAGTTTTCACTGGAACATGGAAGGAGCTGGAGGCCATTATCCTAAGCAAATTGATGTAAAAACAGAAAATCAAATACCTCATGTCCTCACTTATAATTGGGAGCTAAACATCGAGTACACATGGACACAAAGAAGGGAGCAATAGCCACTGGGGTCTGTTTGAAGGTAGAGGGTGGGAGATGGGTGAGCATTGAAAAACTACCTATTGAGTATTATTCTGATTATCTGGGTGACAAAATTTTCTTAAACCACACCCCCTTATGACATGCAATTTACCCATGTAACAAACCTAAAATGAAAGTTGAAAACAAAATGAAAGAAAACAAAATTATAGTTATCACTTGTATTTAGGTTAGAACATTTTGTAGTAGTTTTAGTCTCTGAATTATCTCCTAGGTGTGACTCTAAATAAATTGTTTTTTTCCGAAATTAAAAGAGGTGAAATACCAGCAGAGCTAGCAAAAAAAATTTTAAATTTGCAATTAGCAGCATTTTCTAGAGGAGATATTTTATTCTGATGGACAGATTGATGAGCCATTACTTATTTTCTATGGCTAATTATGGCTATAAAGAATCAAGAACAGGTCAAATAAGAAGTTAAATCACAAAGTAAAACAAAGAGTGCAAAGTGATTTATTGGTCTCCTCTTTAACTTATGTTTTCCTCCTTTTTGTCTCTAGGGAAAGGTCTTTTACTGGCAGAATCAGTGTCTTCTGCCATGGAAACTTGATTAGGGTAGGGAGTAAATCAATGCTTGAAAGATAAAACACTATATGTCCCACCTTCAATGAGCCCTGGTTGAGACTCTGCAAACCCTTTCCTCTCTGCAACATTCCTCTGCCTTTATTTCCTCTTCATCATTTGTTTCTGACTTCTTTTTTTTTTTTTTTTATTATACTTTAGGGTTTTAGGGTACATGTGCACAATGTGCAGGTTTGTTACATATGTATCCATGTGCCATGTTGATTTCCTGCACCCATTAACTCGTCATTTAGCATTAGGTGTATCTCCTAATGCTGTCCCTCCCCACTCCCCCAACCCCACAACAGTCCCCGGAGTGTGATATTCCCCTTCCTGTGTCCATGAGTTCTCATTGTTCAATTCCCACCTATGAGTGAGAACATGCGGTGTTTGGTTTTTTGTCCTTGCGATAGTTTACTGAGAATGATGTTTTCCAGTTTCATCCATGTCCCTACAAAGGACACGAACTCATCATTTTTTATGGCTGCATAGTATTCCATGGTGTATATGTGCCACATTTTCTTAATCCAGTCTATCGTTGTTGGACATTTGGGTTGGTTCCAACTCTTTGCTATTGTGAATAGTGCTGCAATAAACATACGTGTGCATGTGTCTTTATAGCAGCATGATTTATAGTCCTTTGGGTATATACCCAGTAATGGGATGGCTGGGTCAAATGGTATTTCTAGTTCGAGATCCCTGAGGAATCGCCACACTGACTTCCACAATGGTTGAACTAGTTTACAGTCCCACCAACAGTGTAAAAGTGTTCCTATTTCTCCACATCCTCTCCAGCACCTGTTGTTTCCTGATTTTTTAATGATGGCCATTCTAACTGGTGTGAGATGGTATCTCACTGTGGTTTTGATTTGCATTTCTCTGATGGCCAGTGATGATGAGCATTTCTTCATGTGTTTTTTAGCTGCATAAATGTCTTCTTTTGAGAAGTGTCTGTTCATGTCCTCTG